>NC_142025.1:104674701-104974701 GCF_049901735.1 Notechis scutatus | reverse complement strand
CTGCAAAAACTCACTATTGCAAATCATCTGTTCCCAGGTAGCTAAAGCAAAAGGAACATAACATGTTACTGGTTCCATACCGCAATAGCCTTGCAGCGCTGACGAGCACGATTAAAAATATCAGCAAGCTGTTCTGTGATACAATTTATGGATTTCGATGGTGTATGAGACAAATGAATCCATTCCAGAATCCTTAAAGCAGTTTTTTCTTTTACCTGAACTATCAATGCAGTAGCCCTTCGTTCTGAGATTAAAATCACTGATAATGGACAATCTAGCAAGCATCTATCTGTCCATCTATGGCTTAAAACTTGTTCAATCAATGACAATATCCCTTTTTGTTCTTCATTTAAGGTTATTATGTCAGATGCTTGTTTAGCACTAGCCAAAGCTTGAAAAAAAGGACTTAATTGAAGAGTAGTTAAACCCAAATACGGCCTGATCCAATTTATATGACCCAAAAATTGTTGTAAACCCACTAAGGTTAAAGGATCAGGAAGAACAAATTCCAATTTCAGGGGTGTAATGTGACTCAGGAATAATTTATGACCTAAATAGGCAAAAGGATATTCTTTTTGCAATTTTTCAGGACTAACTATTAGGCCTTTCTCCTTTAGTATAGCAGTTAAAAGAATGACAGCAGAATTCATGGCATCATCAGAAATATTAGCAGCTATCAAAATATCATCCATATAATGATAAACCTTCCAATCCGGGAATTTACTCCGAAAAGGTTGTAAAGCCCAATCCACAAACATTTGACACATTGTAGGACTATTTAACATTCCCTGCGGAAGGACAGTCCATGCGTATCGCTTAGCGGGCTGCCCCTGATTTATACTCAAAATAGTAAAAGCAAACAAATCTACATCTTCAGGGTGCAAAGGAATGGAGAAGAAAGCATCTTGCAAATCTAACACTCTTATATTCCATCCATCAGGTATTAAATTAGGATTAGGCGTTCCACACTGAAGTGGACCCATTGGCTTTAATATAGAATTTATGCTCCTCAGATCATGTAAAAATCTGTATTTTCCAGATTTCTTTTTGATAACAAAAACTGGAGAATTATAAGGACTAGTGGTAGGCACTATATGTCCTTTTTCTAATTGTTGTTGAACCAATTCATGTAAATGAACTAATTTCTCACTAGTCAAAGGCCATTGGTCTATCCACACTGGCTCCTGTTGGAGTAATTGTAATTTTAATAACTCCACAGGTGGGTGTTCAGTCATCATGAATGACAACCCTTGTATCAAACTGTTGCATCAAATCTCTGCCCCACAAGTTAACGTGAAGGCGCAGAACAATCGGTTGGACAAATGCAACAGCCCCTCCCTGCTGTGTTTTAACTCTAAGAATCTTCCTACTAACCCGTGCGTCTTGAAGTCCTCCGACTCCTCGAACAGACGGTGTAGGATCTGTCGGCCACTCCCTAGGCCACTCACTTTCGCTGATCACAGAGACATCTGCTCCAGTGTCCAGCACTCCAGTAAACTTTCTGCCTTCAACCAAAAGAGTTAATTTTGGTTTGTCATTTTGCCTAATACCTTGCATAATAGAAAACACACTAGACTCCTTAACCCTATCCGTAGATCCAAATCCACCCTGACGAATTCCATCTGACTCTCCCAAAGACATAGATGGCAAAACTATAAGCTGTGCAAAACAATCCCCTTTTTTCAAAGATTGAGGGACAGGTGAATGAACCTGAATTTTGATCTGACCCTCATAATCCGAATCAATAACCCCAGGAACCACAAACAATTGACGCCTATGAGCCGATGATCTAGGAAGAAGAAGACCCACAGAAGCCGGAGGCAACGGTCCATAGAAATCCGTTGACCCTAAACAAACCACATGCGGATACCCCAATTCCAAATCCTCGGCTAATGGAAGATCAATTCCTGCTGAACCTTTAGTAGCTGTACCTCTCTCTGGTGGCTCCAACCCTTCGGACATTACTTCACTCTTTAGAGTAGGGAGAATGCCCTGATCCCTGCTTCCTAGTTTTTTCCCTCAGAATGAAGTCTGCACTGATTTGCCCAATGGTAGCCTTTCTTACATTTCGGACATACTGATTTAGGACGAACACCCTGTCCCATTGATCTCTTATTCTGCTGACTTTGACCTCCTCCAGGAGCCCGACATTGCGCTTTAAAATGTCCAGGCTTCCCACAATTGAAACAATTCCCCTTTTGAGCATGTCCTGCTTGTAAAGCCAGAGCTAAAGTCTCCATGTTAAAAGACTGACTCCCTACCTTCCTACATGCATTAATCAAATCCGATTTCTCGCTCTCCACTTGCTACAAGTGGATTTAAGATCTTTCTGCAATCTGTGTTAGCTTGTTCTACTGCTAACTTAAAAAGCAACTCTTTCTGGGCGAATTGATTATCAATTTGTCTTTCAATAGCCAATTTCAGTCTGCTAATGAAATTTTCATAGGGTTCATTGTTCCCTTGTTTGATGTTAGTAAAGGTCTTCTCACCACCTTCGCCGTCAGGGAGAGCCCCTACGGCTTGAAAAATTAATTGTGGGAGAAGAACGAACCCTTCCTCAGGCATACCATCTCTCTGTTGTTCCACTGTTGTAAAATTACCAGCTCCGTAAAGCTGATCTGGGGTAACATTTGCTGTTCCCCTCTGGACTGCCAGCTGTCTCCATTTCTGATCTAACACCAAATATTGAGCTGGAGTTAAAATCATATTCAACAGAGCTTTCAGTCAGCCGGAATCATTTTATTTCCATAACCAACTGCTTCTAACAATGCCTGAGTATATGGCGATCTAACACCATATTCTTTTTGCTGCTTGCTTAACTTCCTCAAAATCCTGAGAGGTAAAGGCTTCCACTCCCGCCGCGGATTCAACGCAGCATCCATGACAATTTCTACTGGATTAAGTTGAACTTCTACTCCAAACTCCACCAAATCATCTCCTGATAATTCCCCTCTATTCTTTGCTTCTTGAATAGCTGCAGTAACTGCATCCACCTGAACCCTTAAAGGTAAACTCTTATCCTCTGACAAAGTATTTCTAGCGCCGGACAGTCCCCCAGATTTATCTGGAGGTGCCGTCCGGCAGCAACAAACGCATACCGCATGGTAAAGCGGCAAACCTTCTTCGGGGGTGCTAGGAGCGGTTGTTCATAAGTAGCTAACGCATCCATAATCACCCTCCAGGTTAACAAAATTGAAGAAGGGGCACGAGGTTCCTCGTGCAAAAATTTCCTATCTTTTTCCAGGACTCTACTTTAATACTACCTCCCTCCGGATATGACTTAATATTTTTCCAAACATACTGTAGTAAGTCCTCAATTTCTTTCTTTCCTACAGCACAACCCCTACTGCCAATTCCAAACCCAAAACTATTCCCAATGATCCCTCTCAATTCCCTGATGTGCTCTTTCTGAGCCTTCGAGAGATCTCCCCCATACTCACGAAAAGAATCTATCTTCGTCCAGCGAAGAAGATGAGGGCCCAGTCGACGTCCGCGACGATGAGTATAGGATGCGGGAAACGTATAGCCTTCCAAGCTATCACGTCGGGTCACCATTTATGGTGGACTGACATTCGAAAATGAGACACAGGGAAATGTCTTGAGAAAATGCCAGCCCTGAGTGAACTCAGGTAGCAGTATTTATTGAGAAAAAAACACAAGCAAATATATAGTATGCATATTCAGAAAACAATGACCTCAACAGGAGATTACTTCACCAGCATGAGAACACACAATCTTGGAAAGTCCCAGATGTTACCTTACTAGGATGAGATCATACAGCCACGGAAAGTCTCATGGGAAAGTTTGGAAAGTCCCATGAGAAAGCACAACTGTGTACCTTGAACTTTCACCCATTTTCCTATTCCTTCTAAACTTGCAGAATCAAACAGGATGAGACACTCATGAGCAAAGGTACTCCTACCCCCACCAAGAATGCCCACATCTCCCTAGACTTACTGCTAGTTATTCAAAGGCCTTACAGAAAAAGATAAAATGATCAATAGATTATATTACCACAGTCCACCACATATGGTAATATGAGCCAGGAATCTGATGACATTTCCAGCATTTTTCAGATTTGTTCTTGAACATTCTTGCAATTCTTGTCGGGGGAAAGTGCCACCTATAAAACATCTTATACAAATTTTCTTTATATGCTGTTGACATTGTCATTTTGTAATTTTGAGACCACAATTTTTGCCATTTCTCTAAATCAATCCCATATCCAAAATTCTTCCCCCAAGCAATCATTGTTTCTTTAACTTGTTCTTCCTCTAATTTAATTTCCAACAAATAATTATATAATTTTTTGATCACTTTTTCATCAGTACCTGTCAAAATCCTATCTAAATCAGTCAATTTATCATAAAATCCTTCCATTTTAGAATCTTTAAGATACCTTGAATGTATTTGCGCATATGAAAACCAATTCATCTTTATGCCTTGTTCTTCTAAATTTTGCATCGTTTTAAGTTCGCCCTTTTCATCTAGTAATTCCCCATATCTAACTGTTTGTTCCTTCTTATAGGTTATAGGATAAGAAAAAGCTTCAATAGTTGATAACCAAACTGGGATTTTCAAATAACATTGTTTCTTAATTTTCTCCCAATTCAACCATAACGATTCCCGTATGTAATGCCTTCTAAAGTAACCCTGTGATTTAGTTCCCTTATACCATAAAAAAGCATGCCAACCCAATAATAAATCATGTCCTTCTAATGCCAACAATCTAGTCTTTCTTAACGTTATCCATTCTTTAGCCCACATTAAGTTTGCAGCTTGATAATACAACTCCCAATTAGGAAGGCCAAATCCTCCTCTAATTCTAGCATCCTGTAAGAGTTTTAATTTTATTCTCGCTTTCTTACCTTGCCATATACTTCAACACAATTTTATTTAATTCTTCAAAGTAATCCTTACCTAACCTAATTGGTATTATTTGGAACAAATATAAAATTCTGGGTAAAATATTCATCTTAATTGTTGAAATTCTACCTATCAATGACAATTGTAGGTTTTCCCATTTTTTCAGATCAGATGCTATCTGCTGTTTAAGTTTAATATAGTTATTCTCTTTCAGTGTAGTACATCTTGACGTCAAATATATCCCCAAATATTTAACTTCGCTTCGTAATTTGAATTTTCAATAGGTCTGCCAGCTCTTCTCTTTGTCTTAACAACATGTTCTTTGTCAGAATCTTTGTTTTGTCTTTATTTATTTTTAAGCCAGCCATCTCACCATACATCTCTATCTTTTCCAATAGTTTTAAAGCTGTCTCTAGAGCAGTGATCCCCAACCTTTTTGACGCCGCGGCCCGGTACCGGCATCAGCTGGGCGCCGCGTCCGGTACTCGGCATCAGCTGAGCGCGCCATCTTGTTTTGATGAAAAGTGCTTCCGGTGAGCTTTCACCCAGAAAAGCTCACCGAAGCACTTTTTCATCAAAACAAGATGGCGACGCCCAGCAAACCAGCTGCCCCGGTAGGATTTGTTCCACGGACCGGTCCCGGTCCGCGGACCGGTGGTTGGGGACCCCTGCTCTAGAGGATCTTCCAAAATAAAAACCAAGTCATCTGCAAAGGCTTGCAATTTAAATTCCTCCTTTTTAACTTTCATTCCTTTTATGTTTATATCCTCTCTAATATTTCTATTTAACACTTCCAAGGTCAATATAAATAACAAAGGAGATAATGGGCATCCTTGTCTTGTACCTTTTTTAATATTAATAGAATCTGTAAATTCTCCATCAATCATTACTTTTGCCGTTTGCTTATAATATATGGCTTCTATTGCTTGGATAAATTTTCTAGCAAAGCCCATCTGTTCCAATAATAATAACATAAATCTCCAATTCACATTATCGAATGCCTTTTGGGCATCTAAGAATATCAAAGCCATTTGTTTTTCAGGGTGCGCCTCGTAATATTCCAATGTGTCCAGGATTACCCTCATATTGTCTTTAATTTGTCTCTTTGGTAAAAAACCATTCTGATCAGGGTGAATAAAGTTGTTTAAGTATTTTTTAAGCCTCTCTGCCAAGATTGAAGCAAAAATTTTATAATCCACATTCAATAAGGAAATAGGTCTATAGTTCTTAATTTGTAATGGGTCAACCCCTTCTTTTGGGATAAGTGTAATATAAGCTTCTGACCATGTTTTAGGTATTTTCTTGTTTATCATAACTTCATTCATGACTTCTAACAGTGAAGTGCTCAACGATTCTTGTAATGTTTTATAAAATTCTGCTGGGAGACCATCTGGTCCTGGTGCTTTTCCATTGTTCTGTCTGTTAAGTGCTTCGGTTAGTTCCATCATTGTTATAGCACTTTCTAACATTTTCCCAGTTTCATCAGGTATCTTAGGTAGGTTAGCATTTTGTAAATACTGTTTAATTTTTTCCTCATCAAGATCCTCCTGTTTATATAATTGTCCATAAAAGTCTCGAATGATTGCCTTTTTCTCTTTATTAGCATAACAAATTTGATCTTGATCGTCTATTAACTGTAATATTTTCCTTGATTCTTTCTCTTTTCTCAATTTATATGCTAACCATCTACCTGGCCTATTTGCATCTTCAAAATAGTTCTGTTTAGCACTTCTAATTTTTTATGCCAGTTCTTCTTTCTCTACTTGATCCATTTTATGTTTGAAATTTGTCCATTTTAAGTTTAATATCTTTTTCTGTATGCGTTTCTGTAATTCTTTTTCCAGTTTTTTATGGTCATCTTCTAGAGCTTTAATCATTTGCCTCTTCCTAATGTTCTTTTTCTTTGTATAGTCTATTATTAATCCTCTTGCATATGCCTTCATTGTATCCCAAACATTCTGTATTAAAGTATCTTCTTTTTTTGTTTTCATTAAAGAAGAAGGCCAATTCTTTTTCCATCCATTGTGTAAAGTTTTTTTCCTTTAAAATAGTATTGTTTAATGTCCATCTAGATCTTCTTTTTGTCCTTTCCATTTAATTGTCATTGGATTGTGGTCTGCCCATGTACTTGTTTCAATATTTATTTCTTGAATATTGATAATAATTCTGTTGATGTCCAAATCATATCTATTCTGGACCATGATAAATGTCTATTGGAATAAAAAGTATATTGTTGAATTTTAGCATTTCTTTCTCTCCATATATCTTTTTAAGTTTAATTCATCTGTCATTTTAAAAAGGATTTAGGGAGAGTCTTCCTATTTTGTCGTGTTGTTTTTGCTGTATAATCCAGTTTATTGTCTACAATTCCATTGAAATCTCCCATCATAAGTATATTAGCATAGTCCAGTTCAATTATTTTCATGTGTAATTTTTTATAGAATTCTTCTTGTTTGTCATTCGGGCATAAATTGCAACCAAGAGTGTTTTTGTATTATTATCCACTATTTCAACCATTAATACTCTTCCGTCTTCATCAGTATAAATCAGTTTTGCTGGAATGGTTTCTTTAATGTACAAAACCACTCCTCTTTTCTTACAGTGAGTCAGAGAAGTAAATATTTTCCCTAATTTTGATCGTGCCAGTAATTGTTCGTGTTGTTTTTTAATGTGTACTTCTTGTAGGCAAATTATATCAAATTTTAGCTTCTCTAATTTGTGAAAAGTTTTTCTTCTTTTGGCAGCAGAATTCAGTCCATTTATATTCATGGAAATCAGTTTTTTTTCCTCCATGGTTATACTTTATATTTAGGTCTAACAGCTCTCGTGGATCTTACTTCACGTTGTTCTTTGGTCTCCACTTGTCCACCTATTGCGCCTTCTTCTTTCCCATTCCCATTTGGTCCTCTTCAAATTCAGTTAAAATGTTCTCTTTTTTCTATCTCCATTTCTTTTCTTTCGAAAAATTCCTTGTAGAATATTTCTGCTTTCTCAATTGAATCAGTTCTGTGTCTCTGTTCTTGCCATGTAAACATTAATCCTTCTGGAATCAGCCATCTATAGTTCACCTCTTTTTTCAATAGTATTTTGGTCAAAAATCGATATTCTCTTCTAATCTCTCTCACTTTTCTGGGTACTTGTTTTAAGACCACAATCTCTTTGTCTTTGTATTTCAACACCTTCTCTCTTGTCACTTGTAATATTTGGGTTTTAATAGTTTTTTTGGTGAATCTGACATGAACCTCTCTTGGTAATTGGTTCCTCATCGCATATCTTGTGAAGACTCGATATATCTCATCTACTCCATCCATCATCTTTTCCTCTGTTATTTCCAAGGCTCCAGCCAAGATTTCAATCATTACTGCAGCCAAATTTTGTCCTTTTTCTTCCTCAATATTTTGGAATCTAAGGTAAAATTCTGACCTGTCCATCTCCCATTTCAACATCCCACTTTTTCTTGTTCAACCGTTGTTAATCTGCTATCAATATTTCCAATTGTGTCATCTCTTTGCTTGTCTTTCTCTTCTATTTTTTGGATTCTCTCATCATGTTTCACCATCATTTGTTGAACATTTTCAAATTTTTCATCAATCTTCCCAATTCTTTGGTCAATACTTCCATTCTTTTGTTCCATACTCATTTTTAGTTCTTGTATTCCTTGCATAACCGTCGTTAAATCCACTTGTGCTTTATCTTGCTTCGCCATTGTTGAAAGTCGTCCTCCAGATGATGGGGAGACAGGAGCAGAAGTTGATATGCCCAAAGGTAAAATTTTCTACTCATTCCGTAGCTCAGAGTCTTCCGGCTCTTTTAATCCAATTAATAAGGTAACCAATTGTAATCCAATTAGGAAAAAGGAAAACACCAAAAAAAAAAAAAAAAAAACAGTAAAAAGTAAAAATCCCAAAATTAGAAAAGAGAAATTCTTCAGGTTCTTCAAGACCTTAATCCAGTTGTGAAATACTCAATTATAATTCAAAAGTAAAAATTAAAAATAGAGAAAAAAAGACAAAATAAAACCCAACAATATTGAAAAATAATAAGCAAAGAAAAAGAAGGAAAAAGGAGTTCTTCAGGTTCTTACCACCTTAATCCAATTAAAAGACCTCAAAAATGGAAAATAGCCATAAAAATAAGTCAAAAGTAGAGATAAAGAGGCAAATATCCCAATAAAAAATAAAAACGAAAAACAAATATTCTGAGGCTTCCCTTTAAAAAAAATAAAAATGAGGTAAAATAAAAAATAAGTATACCAATATTACAAAATACTGTGGGGTTGGAGGGGAGGGATAAAACAGTTAATTAAAAAAAAAAAAAAGCACACACTGCCTTTTATTTATCCAAGGCTCTTATTTGGCTTCTCCACAAATTTCAAGGCCAAGCTTCAAATATTCAATTGATAATAGAAGTCCCAAAGAGCACCTGTATAAACATCCTCCAGTGCTCTTCCCTCTATCTTATCGCTTCCAGTAGCCTTGAGAAGAATTTTTTTTCCCCCAGCTCTCAACTTCAAATAAAATATTTTCTAGTTGGCAGTGTTGCAAAATTTCTTAGAACCACTCCCCCTTCTTTCCCCCTAAAAAAAGCCTAAAAAGAAAGAAAAAGTATATATATATATTTATGTATATTTTTAAAAAAGATACTAAAGGGGGCCTCTATTTTATATAATATAAACAGTCAAAAAGGAGAAAAGAGAGCAAGTAAATATAAAAGAAAAACCAGTCTGATTAACTAGATCCCAATAGAAGTTCAATGAAGAGAAAAAAAAAGTAAAAATAAAAAGCCAAGCCTCACTTTGACATTCTTAAAGAAAAAAATCGCCGCTAAGTCAAATTTTGTCAAGAATTTTACAGATTTCTCATTTTAGGGTGTCCTTAAGTCCCAAGTAAAAAAAAAAAGATCCTCACCAGCCGATACACTTCTCTTTCTATCTCGTCCTTCCGGAGCTGTCCCAACTTCAGCAGCTTAATGGCTGCCTCTCCGCCGATGGTAAAAGGGCTTTTCTGGATCAACCAGGGACTTGGCGATGTCCCTGGGATCTACAGAACGCGCTTCCTTACTGTCACCATCTCTACGGGACGGTTTAGGTCCGTTGGGACCGACCAGGCGCTGAAGATATCAGCTGCGATCTCGGAGCCTCGAGATTGCAGCTGTATCGCAGCGACGAAGCTCCGCCTTCCTCTCAATTTTGTTTTTAGTTCTAATTAGGTTACATTTGTTTTGGAAGATACTTTTTCCCCTGAGGACAGTTCCTTAAAATAGTTATTTCTTCTAAGAAACACTAAAATATCCTCAAACTCTCTCAATTTATAATCCAAAAACAAGCAAGCTAAGTATCAAAATTACTATTAACTGAGCTTCTCCAGCATGAAACTGTTTCCCATATTTAGATAAATTCTGGCTAAAGTGTCAACTGTTACTAATTCCCTATAATGTGTTATTTCTACAAGGTTTAGTATTAGTGTTTCCACAAGTTTAACAACTATTTTGCATTCTAGGAGGGATTCTATGTATTTGTCTTTAGAAATGGCTTCTAACGTTTTACAATCTGTTCTCCCATTATGATCTTCCCATAAATGAATTGTTGAAATCTTATATAGCTGAGACCTAAGGCTAACCTTTCCTTTTCAATTTGAAAATAATTCTGCTTACAGCCATTACGGCTTTAGAACAATATTCCACTGGTAAATTATGTTGTATCAATTTTGTGAACAAGCCTAGCATTAACAGAAACATCCACCATTCTGTCAGCATCCTAATATTTTATAACTAATAATTCAATTTAACTAAAATGTTCATCCCTGACATTTTAATTTCTACCCATCAGTTGCAATCTGGTATTAACATCCAAGATCCGTTGCTCTGTTTTCTGTGTGACAATTCTTCCAACAAGTAGGGATAGTTGATCTACGAAAGCATGCAACTCCAGGACCACAGACAGCCTACTTGTCTTTTGGCTACAAACAAGTTCTCTTTGCTGATGATGTAAAGCTATTCAACACCACAGACAATACTGCTACCCTTCAAAAAGACCTTGACTATGTATCAGAATGGTCAAACAAATGGCAACTTCAACAAATAATGCTCTGTCCTACATATTGGTAAAAAAAATCAGAAAATAAAACACACACCGAATAGTCAAGACCTTGTTGATGATCCAAACTCTGTCAAGGATCTTGGAGTACTCATCTCTAATGACCTAAGTGCTAGAGCCCACTGTAACTACATAGCCAAAAAGGCATTAAGAGTTGTTAACCTAATCCTACGTAGCTTTTTCTCTGGTAATATCACACTACTAACTAGAGCATACAAAACATTTGCTAGACCAATACTCGAATACAGCTCATCAGTCTGGAATCCACATTACGTATCTGATATTAGCACAGTCGAGAAAGTCCAGAAATATTTCACAAGAAGAGTTCTCCTCTACTCGTTGCAGAATACCTTATGCCACCAGACTTGAAATTCTAGACCTAGAAAACCTAGAACTACGCCGCCTTCGGTCCGATCCAAGTATAGTATATAAAATCATACATTGCAATGTCCTACCTGTCAATGAATACTTCAGCTTCAACCATAACAACACAAGAGCAAACAATAGATACAAACTCAAGGTTAACCGCACCACACTTGATTGCAGGAAATACGACTTCAGCAACAGAGTGGTCAAAGTCTGGAATACTCTACCTGACTGTGGTTTCTTCCCCAAACCCCAAAAACTTTAACCTTAAGACTGTCTACTATTGACCTCACCCCTTTCCTAAGAGATCTGTAGGGGGGCGTGTATAAGCGCACCAACGTGCTTACTGTCCCTGTCCTATTGTTTCTTTTTTTATTTTTCTTATATGTATCCATGTATTCATAATCATGTTTTTACTTATACCTATTATCTTATAACCAATTGACACAATAAAATAAATTGGAACACCTCCAGAGTTGCTGCCAATCTGTTAATTTTTAATTTTAATTTTTTTTAAAAAAAGCAAAATAATAGTAATACTAAGGGATTCTGTATGACAAGCTTAATTGGATTGGTGGTGAAATGGTGGTGATCATGATTGGCTAGTGTGGGAACACCAAAAAAGTAAACTTATTTAAACATATTTATCTTCCTTTAATAATTGGTATATACATAATAATTGGTATAATAATTGGTAATCACAGTGTCCCCTATTTATGCCTTTTAATGCATTTATATTAGAATATAAAATACAACAAAATGTGCAGTTGCATTGGTAAGCAGGAAAATGAAACTATAGTTATTAAGATTTAGACATTGGGAGGGAAGTTTTTAGAGATTAGCTTTGACTGGTGGTGGGGTCAAAGAGCTGCATCAGAATTGCAGGATATCTCTACCGCAGTCAAAACCACATCTACATAATAGTTGCATTATGTGTGCTAAATGGGTGGCAAAGACCATCTGTGGTCCTAGCCGCCATCCCTGCCCCTCAGTAAAATTAGGACCTCTACCTGCACAATATTACATTTGTAAATATAGTTAACATCATAGAATTGGGGAAATGCTTGAGATTGAAATTGTAATATGTGTAATTTAACCATTAGAGGGCACTGAATTGGAGTGTACACAAAAACTACATCTGGAAGGAGAAAATAACGGTCAAGAGTGTTTCAAACTTTGTAACTGTAAAATTTGTGAACAACTCCCAGAATTCCTCAGCCAGCATACTAGCAGAGGAATTTTGGGTGTTGAAGTCCACTCATCTTAAAGTTGCCAAGTTTGATAACCAATGGTCAAAACTAAAGCTAGAAGGTCCTTCATTGAGAAATCAACTTAATCAAGAAATACTTAAGTACCGATGAACCCACAGTGGAATGTTCAGCTGCTCTATACATAGTGGGCCTCTATTCTTTCTCCATTCTACTATAATAAGATCCTGCTTGTCCTAGATCTCATATATTACCCAATATCAGAAATCACACCAAGCCCACACTGATGCGAGGAAAGGTGACCTACGGGTGATAGATTTGGCCTGTCATTTAGCAACAATGGATAAACTATGACCCCAGGATTATTTGTCATCTCCAAATCTCAGTATTGCTATTGTTCTGGCATTTGTCTAGTTATTCCAGTAAAATTTTGTGGTGTAATTCTATCCATTTTTGAGATGAGAATTTCATGAAAATTGAACTGTAATTCCTAAAAGGTTAAACAATACTTCATTACAAAGAGGAAAATAATGAGAACTCTTCCCACATGCTTACCAGCCCTTTTCTGTTTATATCTTCATTTTGCCCTCTATAGTCTTCATTTATCCAAAATGTTTACTTCAACTTCTGCCAGTTTAAAGATTGCCTCAATCAATTTCAGAAAATAATAGATTGAACTAACCAGTAGGATTCAGTAGGATAATATGCCTGAGTACACAAGAGAAATGAAAAGAGCAACAGATTGAAAGTTTATCAAATCCGGAATGCAAGAAGGCCAGTGAATGAGCAGTTGCTTTCTGAAAACTCCTTAAGAAGGTAAAAAACTTTTATCTGCTCCTACAATCACAGCAACGGATATGTGCACTGCCTTAACCTTTGCGAACATCGAAGATGCATTTACCTATGTGATATTCATTGACAAATCCTCCATGTATTTTTTAAAATACAGCAAAAATTAGGGTTACTACATCTGTTCTGCAAAATGCAGATGACCAGTAGATGACAGCAAAATAGCAGGATATTGTTCATATACGTGCTGATAATACTAAATTTATAACCCATGATTTAGCAATCATTCAAGATTATAACAGCTGCCCCTCTATGGTCACATGATTGCATTTTGAGTGCTTAGCAACCTGTCCTCTTTTACGACCCTTTGCAACATTCCATGACTGCAGTATGTGCTTCTGCTCTTCTAGATATGACAATTTTTTTTGCTGGAAATTGGCATTTACTTTTGGTTTTCAGCAAAAAAATGCCTATTGTGGACAATGGATTTGCTTAATGACCACATTCTCCATAATGTTCACTATATGATTGCTGTAGTCGCTTAATGACTGCCACAAAAATAATCATAAAATTGGGCATGGTTGTATGGTTACTTAATGACCAGCACAACTGAGAACGGTAATTCTGGATTCAATTATGGTTGTATATCAAGGACTATCTGTACCGGTTGTCTCAATGATTGCATCCTAGTTCTAGAAGCTGTAGCAAACCTAGAAATGGCTTTTCAGTAAATATAATTTTAGCAACTGCAGAAATATCAGCCTCGGAAGGATGGAAGGCTGAGTCAACCTTGAACCTGGTGAGATTCATACTGTCAAATTGCAGACAATTAAAATATTCTTCTGTGCTCAAAGAGCTTTTAAAAGACTCTCCTTATTTTTCCATATGTGTTTTCAACTTCAGTGTCTTTACAGATAATGCTGTAATACTGCTTCTATTGCACAGAAATATTGTGTATCTCCTTAGCTTTAGGATTACACATAATGGTTTTAAACAAGAGCCATTTTAGGAAGACCAAAGAAAAAATGTAAAGTCAGTACCTGCCATATGTACCCTTCCAACATCACCACACATTTCCTTTGATTGCAAATGATTTTGCAGATGAGCCAAGGAGGCGCAGTGGTTAGAATGCAGTACTACAGGCTACTTTTGCTGACTGCTGGCTGCCTGCAATTTGGCAGTTTGAATCTCACCAGGCTCAAGGTTGATTCAGCCTCCCATCCTTCCAAGGTCAGTAAAATGAGGACCTCAGATTGTTGGGGGCAATATGCTGACTCTGTAAACCACTCAGAGAGGGCTGTAAAAGCACTGAGAAGTGGTATATAAGTTTAAGTGCTATTGCTATTTGCTGCCCAATTAATTGGGATTGGGCTAAACACTATCATTTCCCTTATCTATCTGTTCTGACCCATGCCCTTTTCCAACAAATTAAACACAATCCAAAGGGAATGGAAACCTTTTAATGCTTCTGAAAAATAATTAGCTGTGATAAGCACAAGCCTTGCCAAACTGTGTGAGACTGCCAAAAAATAACAGATAAGAAATAATTTGCAATACAAGAATCTTCAAATACAAACTCAAACGCAAGATACTGGAATGTCCACGAGGCTGGAGGTTCAAAACGTCTTTGCCTTTTGCAAAGAACGTTCGTTTCACAGCTGGCTTTTATCTTCTTGAAGGAGGGGCCATTACCTTGCAGCCTTATTCCCGAGTTGCCCATGCTGTTGTAGCTGCTCTTTCCTATGAGCAATCCTGCGCGCATGCGCACTTGGCACAGGCTCCTCTGGAACCTCCACATTGCTGCTGTCAGCCCCCACAATCTCTGAAGGTCCTAATGGTCCTGGCCCCTCATCTGAGTCCTCGCTCTCCTCAGCCGTCCACACCTGCTGCCGGCTAACCACAACGCTATCACACAAAGAAAGCCTTTTCTTAAAGTTAATAGTATTACAAATAGTATTACAAGTAGTCTTTGCTTAATAACCATTCGTTCAGTAATATTCAAACTTATAGTCCAGCTGAATAAATATAGTTATGTTGAGTCCTTAAGGTTATGGCCATCGTAGCGCTTATATGACCAAGCTATCAAAAATTTGGGCATTTGACAGGCCTGACCATATTTATGACTGGTGTATGCTTCTGCTCCTCCCACCCATCTTTCTCTGAGCTTTTGGCTAGCTTACACTCAACTGCTATCACCTAACTTTGCCATACTCTTCCTTCTGCTGCTTATGAGATGTGTCCTGGCTAAGGGTGCTGATGGCCTTGTGCTGGGGTCAACAGGTGCTTCAGCCTTACACGCTTTGTCAGCAACAGAAGGAAGACAATGGTGAAGGTCAGCTGGGGCTGGTAAGGTGATGATGGAGCAAAAGAGCAGAGATGCAGAGGGATATAGGCAGGGAAGTGAAACCAAGGCAAAAATGGTGGGGCAAAAGATCCTGAACATTGGCTTACCTGAATGTTCCTTTTCTTCTGTGGTGGAGAGATTCCAGATAGAGTGGGTATGATCAGTTCCTGCTCTGTTGGACTGAGTCTGCTTTACAACTGAAGCTCCGCCCTCTGCCGTGGCCACACCCCAGCTTTCGATGAAGCACTTGGCAGACTGGACATGATTCTATAGTTGCGTGTATAAAAAGGACATACATTATTGCTCCCCCCAACCCACACCCACACCAGACAAACAAGGGTGGGGCTGGACACTCCACCACAGAAGAAAACGAACATTCAGGTAAACCAGTGTTTGTTTTCCTATCTGTGGTTCTGAGAGTCCAGATAGAGTGGGGACATACTAAAGCTGGATGGTCCCTGGGAGGACTTGAGCCTGGTCCTACTCACATTGGCGCTTGTAGAACCCTCCTGCCATAGGCTGCATCAGCCCATGCAAAGGCATCCAAGCGGTAATGTCAAATAAAGGGCGATGGTGAAGACCATATAGCTGCTCAACAAATTTCTTCAATGGGTGCTTGAGTAGCCAATGCTGTAGTCATTGCCACACTTCCAGTAGAATGAGCCATCACCCCTCGAGGCACTGGAAGAGACCTGCTATGATAGGCCTTAGAAATGCAAGCCCTAATTCATCTGCTCACTGTCAATGTAGACACTTTCAACTCCCATGTGCCCAGCTGGAAGGACACAAAAGTGCCTCTGACTTTTGGATTAGACATGTTCCCCAGATGTATATTTTCAAAGCCCTGTGAACATCCAGTGTATGCCACGCCCATTCCAAATGATGGATAGGACTGGGACAGAAATTTGGGAGAATAAGCTCTTGTGCCCTGTGGAACCTAGAATTGATCTTAGGGATGAAAAATGGTCTATCTGGATGGAAGATACACATCTTCCCTATACCTTCTTCCCTAGCCGAAAGAGCCGCCATCTATGAGATCCTTCTAGCCAAAGTGATGGCTACTAGAAAGGCTACCTTGAGAGATAGAAGGTGTAAACTGATGGAGCTGAGACGCTCAAATGGGTTACTACAGGTGGTCTCAGGTTGGAGGCTCCTTTAAGAAACCTCTGGATGGTTTGGTTCTGAGACAAGGACCCCTTCCTATATAAGTACAATAGTGATAAGAGGGCGGCCACCTGCATGCATAGGGTGTTGGCTGAGAGTCCTTTGTCAAGACCCTCTTGCAGAAAGTCCAATATGTTGGCTACTGAAGCTGAAGTGGGAGAAATCTTAGTCTTTTTTTTTTTTTGAAAACAATTTTATTGATTTTCTACAAACAAACAAAACATTAAAACATCAACTCTCTTATATACATACAGTGTGTCGGTTGGTTCATCAGTTTTGTGCATTCATTTCGCAGTCTCAATTACAATTATGTTACATAACAACTCATATTATCAATCCAAACTTTTATATCCTAATATCGCTATTAAAAATCATTTGACTATACTTTTAATCATTCATGCTTTATGAGATAACAATGCTTTAAACCAGAGGTGTCCAACCTTTCACCTTCCCTGGGCCACATTAGAAGATGAAAATTTGGTTTGGGCTGCACATAATTAAATTAAATAATTAAATTAAATTAAATTAAATTAAATTAAATAATTAAATTAAATTAAATTAAATTAAATTAAAAAAATAATAAAATAAAATAAAATTATTATTTATTATTTATTATAAATTATTTATTAAAAATTATTTATTTTTATTTTATCATTTTCCAGCCAAATTTTATGGGGGGAGCGGGAAGAAAGCTCGCCCACCTCGCGCCTACCTCTCCTCCTGCAAATTATTTATTTTTATTAATTTTCCGGCCAAATTTTGTGGGGTGGGGGGGAGGGGGGAAGAAAGCGGCGCGGGGCAGGGGGGCAGAAGCAGCGGGGCAGGGGGCAGAAGCCACGGCGGCGGCGGGGCAGAAGCAGCCACGGCGGGTGGGGGCAGAAGTAGCAGCGGCGGCGGCGGGGCAGAAGCAGCAGTGGGGCGCGGGGCAGAAGCAGCAGCGGTGGCAGCGGGGGCAGAAGCAGCAGCGGGCGGTGGCGGGGCGGCGGGGCAGAAGCAGCAGCGGTGGCGGCGGTGGCGGGGCAGAAGCAGCAGCGGCGGCGGGGTGCCGGGGCAGAATCAGCAGCGGCGGCGGCGGTGGCGGGGGCAGAAGCAGCGGCGGTGGCAGAAGCAGCAGCGGCGGCAGCGGGGAGCAGAAGCAGCAGCGGCAGCAGCAGCGGCGGGGCAGAAGCAGCGGCGGTGGCAACAGCAGGAGGTGGCGGGCGGGACTTTTGGGCTGCGGCTGCCCGCCTTTCTGTTGCTCGCCTCGCCCGCCTCGCGCCTGCCTCTCCTCCTCGCTGGATCTTTCATGAAGGTTGGGGTGGGTGTTGGGCTGCATTACGAGGTGACCTGGGCCGCATGCGGCCCGTGGGCCGCGGGTTGGACAAGCCTGCTTTAAACAGTTTATTCTATAGCAAATCATATAATCATACCAAATCTATCCTACAAACACTTTATAAATATGTCAAATAGCAAAAACGAAAAAAAAGAAAGGTATTCCTTGCTGTCTAACATTCTAAATATTCTATTGTCGTATTTTGTCGTATTTTGAAGATCCCAAATTTCATAAAATTGTTTATCCTCTTGCTCTCTAATTTCAAATGTCAATCTACTCATCTCAGCACATTCCAATATTTTCTTAACAATTTCTTCCTGTGATGGTATTTTCTCATTCTTCCAGTTTTTAGCAAATACAATCCTAGCCGCTGTTAACACATTTACAATCAGATATTTCAAATCTTTGCTATATGTATCTGGTAAAATTCCCAATAAAAAGAACTCCGGTTTCAAATCTATACATTTCTTTGTCATTTTTTCCAACCACATGCGAATTTTAGTCCAATATTTTTTAGCGTCATCACAAGTCCACCACTTATGGTAAGGGGGAAGGCGGAGCTTCGTTTCGGTGATACAGCTGCAATCTCGGGCTCCGAGATCGCAGCTGATATTTTCGCTTCGGGTCGGTCCTAACGGACCTAAACCGTCCCATAGAGACGGTGACCGTGTAGGGCACATTTCCTGGACCCCAGGGACATCGCAAAGTTTCTGGTTTGATCCGGAAGAAGTCCTATTGCTGGCGGGCGGAGAGGCAGCCTCCATAGCTGCTGAAGTCGGGACAGCTCCGGTAAGGAAGAGCTGAGAGTGAAAGTTTGTCGGCTGGGTGAGAAACTTTTTTTTTTTGCTAATTAGCTGAGTTTTGAAAGGACACTGAATATAAGAAGAAATCTGTGAGATTTTTTATTTTTTTTTGACAAAACTGTATGAGCGGCGTTTTTAAAGGGATGTCAAATTGAGGCTTGGATTATTATTTTTTTCTATTTCTTACTTTTGTTTTTTGGAACTTCAGTGCGACTTTGTAGTTAACTGGACTGAATTTTCTCTTATATATATTTGCTCCTTTTTGATTTTTTAAATTTTTTTTTTAGGATAGAGGCACCCTTTGGTTATTTTTTTTTCTTTATATATATATATATATATATATATATATGTTAATACTTTTTCTTTTGCTTAATTTAAAAAATGTTTTTCTGGCTGGTGGGGGGAAGTGGATTAAGAAACTCTGTAACACTGCCAACTAGAGGCTTGAAAATATTTTATTTGAATTGGAGAAGAACTCTGAAAAGACTACTTCTCAAGGACATTTCAATTTGATAAGATAGAGGAGAGCGAGCAGAATATTATTACAGGTGCTTTCCTGGACCCTTATCAACATTTCAACACTTGAGGCTTGGCCTTGAAGCTTGTGGAGAAGAGAGTCATAATAAGAGCCTTGGACAAATGAGTGCAGTGTTTTTTTTTTTTTTGTTGTTGTTGTTTTTAATCTTTTTCAGTTGTGTACCCCTACTCACCAGCCTCTCTGTAAACCTTAATTTTAGTAATATTCTTATTTTTGCTTTTTATTTTAAAGGGAAAGCCTCAGAATTTTTCTTTATTTTTCTTTTCTTCTCCTTTTTTTTACTGGGATTCTTTTTGCTTTTTCCATTTATATTTTTGGACCACTCTGCCTTTTCTTTTTTATTATTGAGACTTTCCAATTGGATTAAAGATTATTATTATTTTTGGGTTTTTGGTTTTTTTTCTTCTTTCTATTTTTCATTTTTTACTTTGGACTACTTCATAATTGGATTAGGGTCTAGAAGAACCTGAAGATTTTCTTCTTCTTTTTCTCCTTTTTTTGTTATTGGGCTTTTTATTATTGGATTTTTTCATTTTGGATTATAATTGGCTATTCTACCAGTTGGATTAAAAGCTAAAAAGAATTTGAAGGTCCTGAAGCATCAAAATGAGCAGAAAACCCATATCTTCTGGCGTTTCTACTTCTACCTCTGCCTCCCCACCAGCTGGACAACGCTTGATTCAGACAATGTTGAAGCAAGATAAAGAATAAGAAAAAGTGACTTTACAGATGATTATGCAAGGAATCCAAGATCTCAAGACAAAATCAGACACCATTGAAAAAGAATAGAAAATATTGAACAAAGAACAGGGAAGACTGATGAAAAAAATTGAAAATATTCAACAAATGATGGCGAAGTATGATGAGAGATTCCAAAAAATTGAGGAAGAAGGTAACCAAAGAGAGGAGAAGATTGGAAATATTGACAGCAGATTAACAGTGGTTGAACAAGATAAAAGTGGGATGTTGAGGTGGGAGATGGAGAGGTCAGAATTCTATCTCAGATTTCAAAATATAGAAGAAGAAAAAGGACAAAACGTGGCTGCGATAAGGATAGAAATTTTGGCGGATGCGTTGGAAATTACAGAGGAAAAGATGATGGATGGAGTAGATGAGGTATACCGAGTTTTTACAAGATATGCGATGAGAAATAAATTACCAAGGGAAGTCCATATTAGATTTATCAAAAAATCCATCAAAACACAAATACTACAAGTTGTAAGAGAGAAGACATTGAAATACAAAGGCAAAGAGATTGTGGTTTTAAAACAAATACCCAGAAGAGTGAGAGAGATGAGAAGAGAATATCGATTCCTGACCAAAATGTTATTGAATAAGGAAGTGAATTATAGATGGCTGATTCCAGAAGGATTAATGTTTACGTGGCAAGAACAGAGACATAGAATTGATTCAATTGAGAAAGCAAAACTTTTCCACGCAGAATTTTTTGGAAGGAGAGAAGCAGAGGCAGAGAAAGAGGTCTCATTAATTGAGTTTCAGGAGGAACAACTGGAGACTGAAGAAGAGGAAGGTGCAGTAGGTGGACAGGTGGATAGTAAAGAACAGCGTGAAGTGAGATCCACGAGAGCTGTTAGACCTAAATATAAAGCATAATCATGGAAGAAAAAAATTGATCACAATGAATATAAATGGACTCAATTCAGCTGTTAAAAGAAGGAAAACTTTTCATAAATTAGAGAAATTAAAATTTGATATAATTTGTTTACAAGAAGTACATATCAAAAACAACATGAACAATTGTTAGTACAACCAAAATTAGGGAAAATATTTACTTCTTTGACTCAATGTAAGAAAAGAGGAGTGGTTCTATATATCAAAGAGGTCATCCCAGCAAAATTGATTTATACGGATGAAGACGGAAGAGTATTAATGGTGGAAATAATGGACAATAATATAAAAATACTCTTGATTGCAATTTATGCTCCGAATGATAAACAAGAAGAATTTTATAAAAATTACACATGAAAATAACTGGACTGGACTATATACATATAATTATGATGGGAGACTTTAATGGAATTGTGGACAATAAACTGGATTATATAGCAACAACAACAACGCAAAATAGAAAGACTCTCCCTAAATCTTTTTTAAAATGACAGATGAATTAATCTTAAAAGATATTTGGAGAGAAAGAAATGTTAAAGCTAAACAATATACTTTCTATTCAAATAGACATTTATCATGGTCCAGATTGGATATGATTTGGATCTCATGAGAATTAATATCTAATATTCAAGAAACAAATATTGAAACAAGTACTTGGGAGAAATCTTAGTCTTGAAGCACCACTGACAGAAGACCTTCCATGTGGCTCCATAAATGCAGTTAGTTGATGGTCTCCTAGCCGCTAGTATGGTATGGATGGACCGTTCTGATATATTTTGTTCCCTCAGTGTGCTCCGCTCAACTGCCATGCAGTCAGTTGGAATCACTGAGGCGCTGGGTGGGATATTTCCCTTTGGTGTAGAGACACCTTGTGAGAAGGAATCCTCCAAGGTTGGGTAGTTGAGAGATTCACCAGATCCACAGACCAGGGTCATCTGGGCCGGTAAGGAGCCAGAAGTATGACCTCCTCCTCCTCCCCCAATATCTTTCTGATGACCAGTGGCAGCAGCAGAAGAGGAGGGAAGGCATACAAGAGACCCTGAGGCCCCCTGATCTTGAGGGCATTGGTGCCTTCTGCCCCCTGGGTCACAAATCTGGTGAAAAACTTTGGGAATTTGGCATTGTTTAGAGATGCGAACAGGTCCACCACTGGTAATCTGAACCATCATGACAGCTCCTGAAATAAAAGAGGGGGAATACTCCACTCCGAGGGATCAATCCTGGCCCTGCTAAGCCAATTGCACATTTTCTACCCCAGAAATATGTTCTGCTCTAAAAGACAGAAGATTCCTTTCTGCCCAAAAAAACCAGACATTCAGCTTCCAACATTAACGCCCTGGGCCTAGGGCCACCCTGCCTATCAATGTGAGGCTTAGTGGTGACATTATCTGTCAAAATAAGTGCATGTCTGTTCTATTACTGTTTCTGAATTTCTTGAGAGCCCATCTTACCACTCTCAATTCTAACCAATTATGTTCTTATTCCTCTCCAAAACAGACCATTGGCCTTGAGTCACTTGTGACTGCAAATGAGCTCCCCAGCCTGAGAGACTGGCATCGGTGGTGATTACCCATTTGGGGTGGCTCTTTGAATAAGTGACCTGCATTCAAAGCCTGAGAAGCCCACCATGATAAGGACTGCTTGACTAACCTGGGAACTGTGACTTTGAGAGAAGAGTGACTTCTGCCCACCTTTTGGTAGGGCAAGAGGAACCACTGAAGCTTTCTGGAGTGAAATCTAGCCCAAGGCACGATGGAGATGCAAGATATCATCTTTCCTAATAGTTGTGAGAGATGTGCCAAAGGGGACTTATCTGCCCTCACGACCTCCCCCACCACGCTCTGCAAACTGTCCTCGTGTTCCTGTGAAAGGGATACCTTACAAGACATTGTGTTAATATTTGCTCCCAGATGCAATAAACATCTGGTTGATGAGAAATGACTTTTATTGTGGTTAATTGAGAAACCACGGTCTTGCAACAAGAAGATTGTCACTTGGAGATCCTTTAAGGCCCAGTCATGTGAGGATGATTGGATTAAAATATCATCCAGGTAACACTGCACCCTTACTGGGATGGTTCTCAAGTGAGCTACCAAGGCAGCCAAGACCTTAGTAAATACCCTGGGTGCAGAAGATAAACCAAAGGGCATAGCCCTATATTGGAAGTTTCTCCCAGCATAGCCAGACAAATCCTGATGTGCAGATAAGCCTCTGTCAAATCAGTTGAGATGAGGAAGTCACCTTCCTTTTCTTGCAGTGAATGCATCCGGAAATGCTTGTAAACCAAAAATTTATTGAGCTTTTTTAGGCCCAGAATAGCTCTCCACCCCCCAGAAGACTTGGTAACAACAAACAGCCAGGAGTAGAATTCCTTACTCTGCTGAGTCAATGGAACTGTCTGCATGGCTCGAATATCCAGAAGGTGTTTGACGGCCTGTTCCATTAGGTTCCTACGGGATGCCTCCCTGGAAACAGGGCAAGGCACATAAAATCTGGGGGGTTGTGACCTAAATTCTAGGAAAAGGCCATGTTGATGGTGTTTAAGACCCAAGCGTCAGATGTAGTAACCTCCCATTGGGCCGCAAAACTAGATAACCTACCCCCAATTGGAGAACTACTGCCACATTTAGTGGGAGCGCTGGAAAAAGTTACCTCCTCCCCCACGAAAGGGCCGCTTGCCTGAAAATTGCTCTTTCCTGGGGGACTCCTGGTGATTGAAGGCCTGCCTCTGATGCCCTTGAGCCCTGGTGCTGCTCTCAGCTCAGAAAGTTGACCTGCGGAAGTAAGGTACTGCCCTGAAACTTGAGCGCCTTGCCAGGGGGAAGGTATTTCTTTTTATCTCTGGTCTCCACCAGATGGGGGTCCAAGACCTCCCCAAACAATTTATCCCCTTTGAGAGAGGCAGATGCCACCTTCCACTTTTGCCACCCATCGGCCTGCCAGTTTTTAAGCCAGACCATTCTGCAGGCAGCTACAGAAGTGGCAATGGCCTTGGAAGCAATCCTGGCACTGTTTAAAGTGGCATCAGCAGTAAATTCGGCTGCTGCAACCAGCTTATGGATGTCTTGGTGCATTCGGATGTCTGTGGAGGGGACCCTGTCTTGCAGTTGATGCAGCCAGCATAAGGAAACCCTCATAAAGAATGAGGCAGCTGAAGCAGCCTTGACCACCCAGGCAGCCACCTGGTGAGTACGTTGGAAGGATTGTTCGATCCTCTTGTCCTCCGCCTTCAATGCCCCCTCTGGATCAGCAAGATTCAAAGAAGAAGAAACTAAAGCTGCAACCAGATTGTCCACTAATGGCATCTGTAATGAGCTGGTAAGTTCAGCCCCCATATTGAAATAGTGGCGTTCGTTGGCCAATAACATGGCAGATGTGCCTGGGGATTCCAGCTGTTTTTTTGATTACGTTAAAAAATAATCTAGGAGATGGAACCATTTCAGGCAAAATGTTGGCTCATCAAAACATTGGTCTGGAGGAGCAGTGGTATCACCTTCCACTACCCCAACATCTGCTTTTGGCCCCAACTGGGCTGTCTTCCTAGCCTTGAACAACAAAGCCCAGAACTTTTGAGAATCAAAAAGTACAGTGAAGAAGCGTCTCTCAGGGGCCAAATCCTTATCTGCAGAGAAATCGGATTCCCTCTTGTCTTCCTCTGGTGCTCTATATGTGACACTATGTATTGATGGGTGAGGAGAAGCCCTGCCTCTCAAGGATTCCCTGCTTCTATCATGAATGTAATGCTCTAGGTCTGAGTGTTCTGACACCATTGATTCAGGCCTTTGCATTGCTTGGAGGCTCTCCACAATCCTTATGGCCCTTGAGATAATTGCCTCCATGTGCGCAGATAATGCTGTTTCTGCCCCTTCAGGATCACGCAAGCCAGCACCTGTAGGTGTAAAAATTGCCTCCACACCTGGTCTGGTTCTCTTAGGAGGAGATGCCCTAGTTTCATCCTGGCAGACTGCTTGGGGATCTCCTTCGTAATCTGAAACTCACTCTAGAGGGTGTGGATCAGTGATAGTAGATAAGTTATCGGGTGATCAGGTTTGTAAGCAAGGTCCACTAGTGGAGGTAGAAGGCCCAGGCTCCATTTGTAAAACTGGAGGTAAAGCAGAAGAATCTAATTCCTCTGGGTGTGGTGAACTCCAGCTCCTCCCACCAGCAACACGCTGCTTTTCTCCACCTGTTTTTCTAGAGCCTTCTGTCTTCTCAAGGCATCCTGTTCCTCTGCTCTGGAAGGTTTTTTTGGGTTCAGGGGCCTTTTTCTTTTGCCTGCGCCTAGATCTACCTCGAGAAGTAGAGGGACGGTGACCACTTCCTGATCTTTATCCGCCATCCCACTGGGAGAATAGGATTAACAAACACAGCCAGAGGGAGAGGATGGATCCTGGTCGGGGAGGGGATGAGGAGTTAATAACACATTTACTGCTCACCCTTGCTAGTAAGGCCCCATCCAGAATAAAAAAGATCCTTTTACCTCTGAACTAGCGAAGCAAGCCTAGATAGGCCTATTGCTGGGCTGCAGCCACGCCCTGCCAGTCACCACAATGTAAAAATGGACCTGTGTACAGGTCTACTGGCACCCACACGATCATCTCAGTGCTGGAGCTGGAATCATAGGACTGGCAACGTGGTCAATCTTCACCCAGTTGAGGTTGATCCTTCCCTCATGTAATGGTCCACAACAGGGACTATTGAAATTGCTGTCACTAAGTGGTGTGGTTTCAACCTGTTTCCAACCTCTTTCTGGGACATTAGTGCAATGATTCCAGAAGACATCAGTTTTGGGAAGGCGGCCTTGCTACCTTGTGAAGTGAACTTATGCATTTTGTAGCAAAAGGTAAATCTCCAAAGATTCATTGAAATCATAGTCATTAGCACTTGAAGAAGGAGCCTCCAACATTAAGAAAAAGTAGTAACTTCAGTGTTGATAATGTTGATGATTATTCTAAACACACTCAAGTAATTTTGGAGCAGAGAAAGCAAACCAGTATATGAACTTTACACAAAATGATAATGTTCTGTTTCTCAAACACCTATCTATTTCAGACCTATCAGTCTGACCACAATACCTGGGAAGATTCTGGAAAAGATAATCAAGCAATGAATCTGTGAACACCTAGAAGCAAACAAAATCATAACCATAAGCCAACATGGGTTTGTCAAAACAGGTCATCCTAAACAAATCTTATTACAAATCTTTTTGACAAAGTGACAAAATTAATGGATCATGTTCTGTACAGTTAATTAACATACTCGTAAATCCCGCGCCGCGATTGGCTAAAGCGCGCGGCGACCGGATTGGTCGAGCGAGCCGCACGGATTGGCCCGTTAAGAATCTCCTGCGATTGGAGGAACCAAGCGCGGGAGATTTGAAGCGGTGCCATTGGCTGCGTACCGCCGCGGCTTGGAAATAAAAAGCCGCCGTTTCTCCTTCTAAGTTTAAGCTGTAACCGGAGCACAATAAAGAGCTGAAACCAGTCACTGACTCCGAACTTCCTTCCTGCGCCGGACACGACACTGGCGACGAAGGTGGGATCCAGAGAATAACCACCGAGAACGTGTCCCGAGGAAGACAAAGACCGACTAGATGGCCAGCATGACCCCACCAGCAACGTTCAACCCAGCTACCGAGGACTGGGAATCGTACACGGACCGATTCCTAATGTTCCTCGAAAGTAGCAACTTGAAGGATGCGAACGGGCAGAAGAAGAGGGCCGTTTTCCTCACACACTGCGGGGCCGCAGTGTTCAAGATGGCCAAAGCCCTCGCGAAGCCCGCTGGATGTAAAGGCGATGGACTGGGCCGATCTCGAGCCGCTGCTTCAGAACCACTACGCCCCCGCCGTGCCCATCCTCATCCGGCGGGACGAATTCTACCGGCGGAACCAACGGCAGGATGAGAGCGTCAGCGACTTCATAGCTGCCTGCGGGACCTAGGGGGGATGTGCGACTTCCGAGACTTGGACGATGCCCTCCGAGACCGCGTGGTCCTGGGCCTCAGGGACCAGGCACTGAAGAGCCGGCTGATGGCAAAGGGCGACATCGATCTCGGCGACGCCCTGGCCGAAGCCTCCGCAGCTAAGGCTACCCGAAAGTCAGCAGCCAGGCTTCGGAAGGCAGAGAACGGAGACCGCACCGAAACCCCCGAAGCTAGCCGACGAGAAACCACCACACACCACGGGGACCTCGACTCCGCCTCAGATACCACGGAGGAGGAGGAAGACGTCCATCGGCTCCAAGCAGGACGGGACCGGCGAGATCAACGAGGTCGTAAGTCGGGACCCCAGTGTGCCGGGTGCGGGGGAAGCCACTTCCGATCAGAATGCCGGTTTTTCGACGCGATCTGCCGGCATTGCAACAAGAAGGGCCACATTGCCCGAGTCTGCCGACTCAGAAAAACACACAGCCCCCACCGCCGAGACCCGAGCAACCGGGGGCGAGACGACACCCCCCCCAGGACCAGAGACCGCCAAGCCGAAAATCGTTGGAGCCGAGACACCCGGGGGCGACGGAATGGAGAAGGCCGCCAGTGAGAGGAAACCCACCAGACGGTTACCATCGGCCACGCTGAAACCACCGATGCCCGGAAAGTCTACGTCGAGGTGAGCATCGAGGGCGAACCATGCCGGATGGAGGTGGACTCCGGGTCCTACCTCTCCATGGTCGCCTGGAAAGAAATCAAGCGGCTGGTGCCAACCATCCAGAAGGGAGGACTAGAGAACCAGAAATTGGTCATCAAGGACTACCAGGGGAACCGAATCCCCGTCATCGGGACCGGGCAGTTCGAGGTGACGTTCAAGGGCCGCTCCGCAAAGCTTCCCCTGACAATCGTGGACCGAACCGACCCAGCCTCTTAGGACTCCAATGGTTCGCACCACTTGGCATCGAGGTCACGGGCATAAATCACATCGCGGAAGCCGACTGGGAGCAGCAACTGGCGAAGGACTTCCAAGAAGTATTCGACGGCACCTTAGGCAAGTACCGTGGGCCCCCTATCTCCTTCAGTCTAGACTCCAAACATCGCACCCATACGCCTAAAACCGAGGCGGGTGCCCTTTGCACTACGGAAAAAATAGACGAGCAGCTTGACAAACTCACAAACAGGGGTTTTGCAACCAATCGACCACGCCCGGTGGGAGACCCGATAGTCACCCCAGTAAAGCCAGACGGGTCAGTAAGAATCTGCGGGACTATAAGGCCACCTCAATTGTGCCCTGCAACAAAGAGCCTAGTGCAACACCTACTTCACTCGCTGGGGGCAAAGTTTTCGCAAAGCTCGACCTGGCGCAAGCCTACCAGCAACTGCCGGTCGACGAAGAAACCGCTGAGGCGCAAACAATAGTCACACACCGGGAGCTGCTCCGCTGTAACCGACTCCAGTTTGGAGTCAGCGTAGCCCCGGGAATTTTTCAGAGCCTCATGGAGAGACTACTGCGAGGGATAAAGGGGGTGGTCCCCTACTTCGATGACGTACTAGTGTCGGCAGCCAACCGGGAAGAGCTAGAGGGTCGCCTAAGGGAGGTACTTGCCAAATTCAAGGGGGCCGGGTTAAAAGTGAAGAGGGAGAAATGCCAGCTTTGTACAGAGCAAGTCGAGTTCCTGGGGTACCTCCTAGACCGACATGGCATCCACCCGACCGGAAGCAAAATCAAAGCCATCAAGGAAGCCCCCACCCCCAAGAACAAAACAGAGCTACAGGCATTTTTGGGACTGCTCAATTTTACAATGTGTTCTTGCCCCAAAAGGCGATCAGCGGCGGAGCCTTGCATAGGCTCCTGGATAAGACGGCCAAATGGACCTGGGGGAAACGGGAGGACACCGCATTCACGAGAACCAAAGACCTGCTCACCTCGGATGCCGTCCTCATACAATACAATGAGACCCTACCCTCACCGTCACATGCGACACCTCACCTTTTGGCATCGGCGCCGCCCTCAGCCATACACTTCCGGACAGAAAAGAAGCACCCATCGCTTTTTTTCGAGAACACTCAGCAAACCCGAAAGAAACTACAGCCAGTTAGACAAGGAGGCCCTAGCCATCGTCGCAGCAGTAAAGAAATTCCACGAGTACCTCTACGGTCACCGATTCACCATTATCACAGACCACAAGCCGCTGCTGGGCATCCTGGCAGGGAACAAGGCCACCCCGAACATCCTATCCCCCAGGATGACAAGGTGGTCTGAGTTCCTCGCCGCCTACGACTACCGGCTCACACACAGACCCGGTAAGATGATCACCCATGCAGACGCACTGAGCCGCTCGCCACTCCCCGACCTAGACGACGACCCAGCGCCCACAACGACCACCCTCAGCATAGAGACATTGCCTGACCTACCCATAACCGCGTCAGACATTGCCCGAGAAACTAATAAAGACAAGCGTCTGGCGCTGGTATTACATTGTATAGAGAAAGGGTGGCCGGAGAAAGACAACGATGAAGCATTCAGGACATTCCGAAACCGACAAACAGAACTGTCTTTACAGAAAGGGTGTTTGTTATGGGGGGACAGGGTGGTCATACCAGAAAAATTACAAGGGAAAATATTAAAACTTTTGCACGAAGGGCACCCGGCATCGTACGGACGAAAGCCTTGGCCAGAAGTTATGCTTGGTGGCCAGGCATGGACAAGGAGATTGAGGCTTGGGTAGCCAGGTGATCATGCTGCCAAGAAACCAGACCAAACCCCCCTGCCGGCGCCAATACTAGAGTGGGAGACCCCCAGGGGGCCATGGTCCAGAATACATATAGACTTCGCCGCCCCACAAGAGGAAACACATTCCTCATCACGGTGGATGCTTACTCCAATTGGCTGGAGGTAAGCAACATGAAAACCACCACAACAGAAGCTGTCACCAAGGTACTCGACAAACTGTTCGCAACCCACAGCCTCCCCGGACGTCATCGTGTCAGACAACGGCCCCCAATTCACCTCGCTGGAATTAAAAATTCCTAGCGGAACGGGCATACGACACGCACTGACAGCGACGGCACATCCGGCGGCCAATGGTAGGAAACGGATGGTTCAATTTACAAAGAAAACCATCCAAAAATCGAACACGGGACATATAAGAAAAAATAAATAAAATGCTTCTAATACAACATATAACCCCAAATACAACGACAAATAAAAGCCCGGCAGAATTACTAATGGGGAGAAAACTAAGGTCCCCACTCGACAGGCTGCACCCCACATACAACCCGGAAAAACCCCCAGACTCATCAAGCAAGCACCGGTTTTTGCACCAGGCGATGCAGTCTATGCAAAGAACCTTACCGGAGACCCACTATGGGTACCGCGACCATAACCCAACTGACAGGGCCACACTCCTACAGGCTGCAAACAACGGACGGACAATCATGGAAACGCCACATCAATCAATTAAGATCAAGGGCAGGAAACACAACCGACACGCAAGCAAACACAGACGACCCCATTAACACAAACCAAGAGGGGAGGGAATATACAGGGGGAATAGAAAATAACCAGCAATACTCACCGGGTAACAGCCAACCTCGAAGCCTCGCCAGGAAGAAACAGCCAGGCCAGCTCGACCAGCCCGGAAAGACCAGGCGGAGCGGCGAGAGTCGCAGCTCGACCGACCCGGTAGACCGGGAGGGAGCCGCAACAACAGGCCCGGCAACACCTTCCAGGCGGTTCCATCAGCGAAGCCAAGAGACGCAGAGGCCTCGACCGAACAGGTCGAGAACCAAACAACAACTGACCTGCGCAGGTCCAGTAGGCAAGCACGGAGCCCCGCCTACCTCACGGGACTACGTTACGTAGGACCGAACCAAGAGGGGAGGGTGTTCTGTACAGTTAATTAACATACCAGAAACCCCGCGCCGCGATTGGCTAAAGCGCGCGCGACCGGATTGGTCGAGCGAGCCGCACGGATTGGCCCGCAGAATCTCCCGCGATTGGAGGAACCAAGCGCGGGAGATTCAAGCGGTGCCATTGGCTGCGGCCGCCGCGGCTTGGAAATAAAAAGCCGCCGTTTCTCCTTCTAAGTTTAAGCTGTAACCGGAGCACAATAAAGAGCTGAAACCAGTCACTGACTCCGAGCTTCCTTCCTGCGCCGGACACGACACCTGCGCCGGACACGACAGATCAGATAAACACTGTGAATATAATTTACTTGGACTTCTGTAAGGCATTTGATAAAGTAGACCACAATATGCTACTTGATAAGATAGAAAAATGTGGGTTAGAAAGCATCACTACCAGATGGATTTGTAACTGGTTGACCAATTACACTCAATGTGTAGTCCAAAATGGAACTGCATCTACATGGAGGAAAGTATGCAGTGGGGTACCCCCGAGGTCTATTTTAGGCCCAGTACTCTTCAACATCTTCATCAATGTGTGAGCGGGATCTTGGAATCCTACTGGACAATCACTTAAATATGAGCCAGCAATGTACTGCAGCTACCAAACAAGCCAACACAGTTTGAGGCTGCATAAACAGAGGGATAAATTCAAGATCACATGAAGTATTAATACTACTTTATAATGCCTTGATAAGGCCATACTTGGAATACTGTATCTAGTTTTGGGCACCACAATATAGATAAGATGTTGAAACTCTAGAAAGAGTGCAGAGAAGAGCAACAAAGGCTGGAGGCTAAACATATAAAGAATGGCAGTTGGAATTGGGTATGTCTAGTTTAATGAAAAGAAGAACTAGGGGTGACATGAAAAGCAGTATTCCAATCAAGCTATTCTCCAAAGCAGTGGCCCCCAACCTTTTTTGTGCCATGGCCCGGTACCAGCATCACAAAATGATCCACGGCCCGGTACCGGCATCAGCACACATGACCAAGGCAAGGCGAGCCAAGCAACCGGCCAGCCAGCCATCCCCCGCTTCTCCCCGCCACCTTCAACTCCTCCTTTGTACCTTTTTTGTGCTTTTTGTGCTTTCTTAATCTCCTCCGCCATCGGGACGGCTCTTCGTCAAGCCGCCCACCCTTTCGATGAAACTAAGGCGTGAGGATTCCTTCAGCACACAAACGCCGCTTTCCAACCGGAAAAGCTCACCCGGAAGCACTTTCTCGCCGAAACAAGATGGCGGCGCCCAGCAAAACGGCGGCGCTGTACAAAATGATCCACGGACGGCATCGGTCCGGGCCCGGTGGTTGGGGACCATTGCTCCAAAGCACCTGAAGGCAAGAAAAGAAGCAATGAATGGAAATTAATCGAGAAGCAACCTAGAACTAAGGAGAATTTCATTAATCAACAAACAAATTGCCTACATATTTTGAATGCTCCAACACTGAAAAGCTTTTAAAAGAGATTGGACAACCATTTGTCTGAAGTGGTATATGGTTTTCTGCCTGAGCAGGGGTTGCACTAGAAGATCTCCAAGGTCCCTTCCAACTCTTCTATTCCATTCCATTCCATAAGTAGTCCTCAACTTATGACCACAATTGAGCCCAAAACTTGCATTGTTAAGCAAGGCAGTTGTTAAGTAAGTTTTGTCCCATTTTATGATCTTTTTGGTCACAGTTGTTAAGCTTAATCACTGCAGTTTCTAAGTGAATCATGCAGTCATTAAGCAAATCTGGCTTCCCCATTGGCGTTGCTTGATGAAAGCCAAGGTTGGGTTTCAAATGGCGATCACATGACCCCAGGACAGAGCAACTGTAACAAATACATGGCAGTTGCCAAAAGCGTGAATTTTGATTATGTGACCATGGGAATGCTCCAATGTGAAAACTGATCATAAGTCACTTTTTCAGTGTCACTGTAATTTCAAAGTCACTAAATGAATGGTGGTTAAGTCCAGGATTACCTGAATATGTGCTATAAAATTATTTTTTCCCTCAAATATGCAATATTTCTCTTCATTAGACAGCTATCCCTGATCATTGTCTATTGAATTGCTTCCTATTTATTAATCTGGTTTAAAGCATGATTACAAATCCTGTTAGATTTCAGATGGACATAAGAAGTAAGGTATAGTTGCAAGGTTTATTTTTGGTTTTAGTGCCATGACCCTATATACATTCCTACCAAAATTCCCATCAAAGTCAATGGAGCTTTCAAGTATCAAATGTCAGCTTAAAACTGTCTCTAGTATCTTTTGGCAATGCTTAGCTGATCTCAAAATGCTAAACAGAGTCAAACCTAATTAATATTTGGGCGGAGATTATCAAAGAAACCCAAGAAATGTAGCCTAAGCTGAAAAATGGGAAACTATTATTTAAGGAGGCAATGCACAGACACGTTCATAGAATTTTTCTTTTTTCCAAATAATTTTAATAAAGATTATAATTACAATAACAAAACTGATGCAAACTAAAAGAAAGATAGCAAAATAGAAAGGAATAAGAGGTGCATAAAAATAGAAAGAAAAATAAGAACATAATAAAGAAAAATATAAATGACTTCCAACCTTCATCACAATTATAAACAATCATACTAACTTATCATCTTTTCTTTAAAATGTAACAAATGATCCTTTCTTCCCAAAACCCATCTTTTTTTTCTATTAACAAATCCATAAAGTGTATCAAGGGTTACCAGAAATAAAAACATATCTATATTAACCTTGAGCAAATAAATCAATTTTATATTCCTTTTGCTTCTTACAATCTTAATCTTTAGTTCATTCAAATAGTGTCAGAATTTGATTCCGTTTCTTCTTTGTCCTCTCACATAAGATTCTTCAAAGCTTTAACAAGTCTCTTTGTAAATCTAATAAAGAAAAATGATCCAGGTTGCTCTCATGGTTTATTTTTTTGTATGTTCCTTTTAATTATTAAAACATCAGTCAGTTTCTTTCATACTTCCAGTGTAACATCTTTTTCCATTTCATTCATGTAGCCTATCATTTGCAAGTCAATTTTCAATTCAGTCTTTTCAGATAAAACTTGTTATTCTTCGATAACATAGTCTAATGATAGAGACAGATACCATTGTTGATATTAATAATATTAACTTTTTTTTGCATTTATTAGTTTATCAGAATATAAAATACAAAAGATAAAACTAATGGGAAACTAGGGAAGGAGAAAAAATAAATTGAGAAAGTGTGAGGCAGAAGGGGAAAAGAAAAAAAGGCATTGATTTCTGACTCTTTAGCACAGTAGTAGAAAATAACCTCAGCTTTTTACTTCTACACAGTAATATATATACTGGACATTTCTATAACAACAAACTTATCTAATCAGCAAAACCAAAGTTTCATTTTTTCCCATCACAAGCACAAATTGAGAAGCAGTTTCCAAATAGAAACAATTATGTTCATTTCTTTAATAAAGAAATTAATTTAACCATCTCTATTTTTTTCTTACTGTGGGAAATGCTACATATTTCTGTTTGCACGTATTAATCTTTATAAACTGTCATCATTTACATTAACAACATTTACTATACCCTCTCAGATTTTTTAACCTAAAATCAATAAATTCTAATACAACTTTTTTACTCCTATTAACATTCATATTTTCAAATTCACTTTCAATATTTTACAATTTAGGAATTACTACAGCATCATTTATGAACAAAAGCATTTTCAAGCCTACAAAACTACATTAGAGTTTTCTTTAATTACATGTATCAGACTTGTAAAAATCCATCCTAACTCCTATTAACTCCTTAAATTTAAATCATTCTCTCCAGATTATCCTCATAGAATAAAATATTTTTCTTCTCTGAAATGTCTATTAAATATATTTTTCCTAAGGAATTCTCAGCCTTGTTAATATCCATAAAGAAAAATCCCCCAAATTTGTCCAAGAAATGAAAAAGAAAAAATCTCTTTAAAAAGATTCTAACATTTATACTATATAATATCCACCTTAGTTGAGTTTTCATAGAAAATTTACCACAGCATCAATCACAAATCCTCTCGAATAGTAACCCTAATTGGTACTAGATCAAATATTCATGTTTGTTTTTAATACCATCTCTTATCAATTGCTGATTGATTGTATACAATATGTCCAATCTTCAAAGCCAATCTATCTTTCCTCCCAAGAAACAGATAAAATTATTCCTCAACTAAATATAATAAGTCTATTTCTGAATACACTTTCACGTCTCTTTAAAAAGAAAAACCCATATGCCGCTTATGCCATATGCCTGGAGAGTTCTCTTGATATTATATAAAAGCACAGGATTGAGTTTCAGGAAGACGCATGAAATTCACTCTGCTATTTCTGAGTCCATGTTTCTCTGAATCTTTTCATACTGTGTTGTTTCAGAGTCCATATTTGCTGCTTTGAAAACAAGTTCCTTTTGTGGGTTTAAAAATATTTAGAGTCAGTTTCTGATGAATGTTTTTCAAAGTCTTTATGAGTTCATCAAACCTTTTTAAAAAATCAGCTAAAAATTGCATGTTGCTAGACAGTTTCTTCCCTCCCTCTTCCCCTCAAGTGTCAGCCTCCTCCTTCTCTCTGTAATCTGATATGTTGTTGCTCAGTGGAGTAGATAAGAGCAGAGAATACACAAAAGAACAAAGAAGTTATTTTCTGACTATTTTGATCCAAATCCTTTTGCAGGTTAATAAAATGCAGATTGTTTACAGTGAATAGTCAATAATATAATTCAAATATAATCACTTTCAACATTCAGAAACACATGCAATGTTTCTATACAAAAAAGCTGAAGTTGATGAAGCCAGCCAAATAAAGAGAAGCAGAAAAAAACAAGATAAAATCCAGCAGGGGTTGAAATAAAACAGCATTCAGCCAGCCAACTAACAATTAAGGATAAAGAACAAAAGCAAACGTTTTAAAAAGGAAATCAAAAGTCCTTGGCTTGCTTACAAAAACTTTCTGCCTGTAGGAAGAGATGTAAAAATATTATTGACTTTCTGGCTGCCCCGCAAGAAGCAAGGTTCCCATTCCTGGGTGGGTCCACAGTCATCCAAAAGTCATCTTGGATCATTCCTAAGTGCCTCCATTCAAATCCAGGGTATAAGATTGCCAAAGAACCAGCTCTGGCAGCAATGCAGCAGATTGTAAGAAGACAAAAAGTCCCTTACCCTTCAGCAACCATTTTGAGAAAGGCTGCCAAACTTGTCTTCTTGAGAGTTGTAGATTTGCTTGGAGCTCTATTGCACTGGGAGGTTAAAATTAAAAAAAGATACTCCACACTTCCTTATTTTAGCTTGCCTCCTTACCTCTTCTGTGTTGTTTAGTCATAAAGAAATCTGAAAAATGGCCAGATCTTCAAAAAGGAGTAGCAGACTCGCTAAAGAGCCTTTTTTAGCTAATGAACCCATACAATGATTAAAAATGAAAGGGGTACCTTATTGTCCATTTGAAAAATAAATTCCAAAATCGCTGCTTTTTCAACAACGAAGTGATTGCAGCTCCATCTCCCCAACTGTGAATGGCTTATTAGCTGCTCTGAAACACAACTCCAAGGCTTCCTGCAGACCGCAGCTATATGGAGGATCTTGGCGGTGATTCCATGACTTAACCCTGGAGAATCATATAAACTAAAGGAATACCTGTTCCTTCTATTAGTAAATGGAAAAAGACATAGTCAGAAAAACAAGCCTTCCTAGGCTTGTCATCAGTGAGTCATCTTCATAGGAAGCCCATTATTAATTTCTGACCCTGTATTGAAAGTATCCTTCAGTATAACCTCTAACTGAAATTTAACTTTCATTGTTTTGACCTTTGAAGACTAATAAAACAATATATGTTGCCTATTTATTATACTTTAACAGTGGCATTTGAGTCAGGAACTACCCATCCCACAGCTCCAAGGACATTCTCTGCAGCAAGTAGGGATGGTCTCAAGGTGATCAGAAGACAGACTGGTGCGCGGATCTTTGCCAGTGCGCTTCCTTGCTCCAGTGATGGGGTGGACTGGCATTCCACCCAGAGAGAGGGAGTGGCCTCCCACCTGCTGGGGAAGAGCAGCTCGCTACCTGGCCGCAGGATGGAAAGGTCTTTTGCTCTCCCTATCCCAGTGTTTGATGAGTTATCCCATGTGGCTAATGGTCCTTGTGCAAGATAGTTTGCCAGGGAGATTTGTTTTGTGAGGAATTGCCTGGTGCAAGGCACTGGAGGATGAGGGGTGGGGACAAGGGGTAGGAAGGGCCAACAGCAGAGGGACACAAGGTGTGGAGCCCATGGCGATGGGCTGGGGCACAGGGCCCATGGTGGGTCAGTTGAGGTAGAGGGGGCTAAGGTAAATTAGCTATATACTTTTAGTTTCATCCTAGATAATCACTTATCACATTTCTGCCCACCGCTTAATTTCATCTTCCACAAGAGGATGTTGATATTTGATCCTGAAATTTCTGCCTTAGGACAGATACAAAGACCATCTGTCTATCTTTTCAGTCATATATTAGTTACTTTCTGGACTACAATAGCACTGGTTTCATAGATACTTTTATACCAGAATGTAAATGAAAGAAAGCTAAGCAAATATGAGTTGCAAATGAAGGTAAACATTTGTACCAAATTAAAGTATGTATCCAAACTGGAACCTCTAGATGGTTTATGACAGCACTGGCTTCCCATCCTAAGAGTACATCAGAATCATGGTAAATGGTAAACTGGGAGAAATAAGAATTTTGCAGATATACTAAAATTCTCAGGATTGGGCCATATATAGCATGCAAGGGTCATCTTGTGAGCTGTGCCAACTTTCCTCATTATTCTTAGCATAACAGAAGTTGAAAGACATCCTGTTCTTTGAAACATTATTTTCCTCAGTCAGGTAACTAAGCAATAGAATTCAGCTGACTTATACAAAGACAGCTACAGTTCTCACCCTTTGTCTCCCTTTGATGTTTGATCAGGGGTATCCATAGGCAGGGATAGAAAAAGGTCTCAATGTATATCCAAAAGGGAGGGCTTTGAATGCATGGCTATAACCTCCTTGCATTTTGACCCCTTTCAAACAATTATGTCTGACTTCAAAGGAGGATGGACTGTATACAGGCTCTCTTCTCCTCTCCAAAACTTTCTTTGTGTGTAGAAAAGCCTTATCTGGTAGTTCTCCCAGGCTTGGTTATCTACAAGTTGAATTTGAGTGCTTGGTTGACAAATGGTTATTTTCTTCATTTTCTATCATACCACCCTTCCCCTTTTAGTGAAGGGTTGGCATGTCTCCAAGCATTCCACTGGGTTCTGATACCTGTTTATCAGATAGAAATGTCTGGATCAGTTCCATAAAGACTGAAAATCAGCAATTCAATGCTATTGACCTGACTAGTGTTGAATTACACATCTGAATGGCTGTAACATAAGGTATCAGTGAATGAACCTCATACTACCATTTCTGGTCTTTTCCAGTCAAACTAATGTTTAGCTGTCTAGGATTACAGAAAATTCACTGTCCCACAGTTAAACCTTGAGACTTTCCATTATTCACTTTTGGGCTTAAGTTTCCTTTCTTTGGTGCTAGGAAGAAGGGGTTTGAAAGATAGTTGAATGCTCCCCACTTTCAAATGCTTTGCATAGGACTGCCCTCAATTCCATATCAAGTGCAGCAACATATAAAACAAATAGAAGATTAAAGTTTGGTTCTCTAAACATGAGCTGACTAACAAGTTTCCAATTCTTGGAAGCCTTTTTGGCTTTCAGGAATCCAGGAACCCCGTTAGGTTTGTTTTTTGAGTTAAATATGTGAGAGATTTTGCTTTGTGGAACAAAAATATAGAAGTATAGACATACATCAGTATCTGGGAAGTCCTAGGAACAACTCTAGTTTCTTGATTATTGAAGGTTATATCTCTTTGAATGCTGGTACCTCCTCTTTTAATTTAATTTGACTGGTTATGTTGCCAAACTAAGTGTTCAGAACTATCCAGTTTGCAGGATTAATACATAAAATAACTTCTTTAAGACTCAGAAATAAGAGTCTTTCATTGCAGCAAAATTTTCTACCAAAAAGCAACGTGCAAATTGTATCACAGTCCAGATAGGTTCTACCCATCAGATAGGTTTCATAGTACACTTTCCCCCCCTGCCTCGTAGGATTTTATCTATTCCCTAGAAGTGTCATGATAATCAAGACAAACAAATGGCAACTTCAAATCCCAACAAATAAATGCTCTGTCCTACATATTGGCAAAAATCAGAAAATAAAATACAGAGCTGAATAGTCAAGACCTTGTTGATGATCCAAACTCTGTCAAGGATCTTTGAGTACTCATCTCAATGACCTAAGTGCTAGAGCCCACTGTAACTACATAGCCAAAAAGGCACAGAGTTGTTAACCTAATTCTAAGGCTTTTTCTGGTAACACTACTAACTAGAGCATACAAATGTTTGTTAGACCAATACTGAAATACAGCTCATCAGGTCTGAACCCACATTACGATCTGATATTAACACAGTCGAGGAAGTCCAGAATATTTCACAAGAAGAGTCCTCCACTCCTCTACAGCTGCAGAATACCTTATGCCACCAGACTTGAAATTTAGACCTAGAAAACCTATTGAACTACGCCGCTTCGGTCCGATCTTAAGCATAGTATATAAAATCATACATTGCAAATGTCCTACCTGTCAATGAATACTTCAGCTTCAACCATAACAACACAAGAGCAAACAATAGATACAAACTCAAGGTTAAACCGCACTAAACTTGATTGCAGGAAATACGACTTCAGCAACAGAGTGGTCAAAGTCTGAAGATACTCTACCTGACTCGTGGTTTCTTCCCAAACCCTAAAAACTTTAACCTAGACTGTCTACTATTGACCTCACCTTTCCTAAGAGGTCTGTAGGGGCGTATAAGCGCACCAACGTGCCGTACTGTCCCTGTCCTATTGTTTCTTTTATTATTCCTATTCTTATCATGTATCCATGTATTCATAATCATGTTTTTTACTTATACCTATTATCTTGTAACCAATTGACATAATAAAATAAATTGGAACACCTTAGAGTTGGCTGCTAATCTGTTAATTTTTTAATTTTACTTTTTTTAAAAAAAAAGCAAAATAATAGTACTATGGGATTCTGTATGATGTTTAATTCGATTGGTAGGAAATGGTGATCATATCATTAGTGGAACACCAAAAAGTAAACTTATTTAAACATATTTATCTTCCTTAATAATTGGTATATACATAATATGGGTATAATAATTGGTAATCACAGTGTCCCCTATTTATGCCTTTTAATGCATTTATATTAGAATATAAAATACAACAAATGTGCAGTTGCATTGGTAAGAGGAAAATGAACTTAGTTATTAAGATTTAGACATTGGGAGGGAAGTTTTAGAGATTAGCTTTGACCGGTGGTGGGGGTCAAGAGCTGCATCAGAATTGCAGGATATCTCTACCGCAGCCAAAACCACATCTAAGAAATAGTTGCATTATGTAAAAGTAAAGGGTGGCAAGCCATCTGTGGTCCTAGCCGCCATCCCCTCAGTAAAATTAGACCTCTACTCGATACAATATTACGATTTTTAAATATAGTTAACACCATAGAATTGTGGGAAATGCTGAGATTAAAATTGTATTGTACTTCAAATCCATTAGAGGGCACTGAATTGGAGGGCACAAAAACTACATCTAGAAGGAGAAAATAACGATCAAGAGCAGTTTCAAACTTTGTAACTGTAATTTAGAACAACCCTGTGAATTCCTCAGCCAGCATACTAATAGAGGAATTTTAGGAGTTGAAGTCCACTCATCTAAAGTTGCAAGTTTGATAACCAATGGTCAAACTAAAGCTAGAAGGTCCTTCATTGAGAAATCAACTTAATCAAGAACACTTGAGTACCGATGAACCCACGAGTGGAAGTGTTCAGTGCTCGATACATAGTGGGTTTTTATTCTTTCTCCATCTCTACTATAATAAGATCCTGCTTGTCCTAGATCTCATATATTACCCAATATCAGAAATCACACCAAGCCCACACTGATGCGGAGGAAAGGTGACCTACGGGTGATGATTTGGCCTTGTCACGAAAGCAACAATGGATAAACTATGACCCCAGGATATTTGTCATCTCCAAATCTGTGTATTGCTATTATTCTGGTATTTGTCTAGTTATTCCGTAGTAAAATTTTGTGGTGTAATTCATCCATTTTGAGATGAGAATTTCATGAAAATTGAACTGTAATTCCTAAAAGGTTAAACAATACTTCATTACAAAGAGGAAATAATGAGAACTCTTCCCACATGCTTACCAGCCCTTTCTCGTTTATATCTTCATTTTGCCCTCTATAGTCTTCATTTATCCAAAATGTTTACTTCAACTTCTGCCAGTTTAAAGATTGCCTCAATCAATTTCAGAAATAATAGATTGAACTAACCAGTAGGATTCAGTAGGATAATATGCCTGAGTACAAAGAGAGAAATGAAAAGAGCAACAGATTGAAAGTTTATCAAATCCGAATGCAAGAAGGCCAGTGAATGAGCAGTTGCTTTCTGAAAACTCCTTAAGAAGGTAAAAAACTTTTATCTGCTCCTACAATCATACAGCAACGGATATGTGACTGCCTTAACCTTTGCGAACATCGAAGATGCATTTACCTATGTGATATTCATTGACAAATCCTCCATGTATTTTTTAAAATACAGCAAAAATTAGGGTTACTACATCTGTTCTGCAAAATGCAGATGACCAGTAGATGACAGCAAAATAGCAGGATATTGTTCATATACGTGCTGATAATACTAAATTTATAACCCATGATTTAGCAATCATTCAAGATTATAACAGCTGCCCCTCTATGGTCACATGATTGCATTTTGAGTGCTTAGCAACCTGTCCTCTTTACGACCCTTTGCAACATTCCATGACTGCAGTATGTGCTTCTGCTAAATGCTAGATATGACAATTTTTTTTGCTGGAACTGGCATTTACTTTTGGTTTTCAGCAAAAAAAATGCCTATTGTGGACAATGGATTTGGTTAATGACCACATTCTCCATAATGTTCACTATATGATTGCTGTAGTCGCTTAATGACCGCTGCACACAAAATAATCATAACGTAAATTGGGCATGGTTGTATGGTTATTTAATGACCAGCAATAACTGAGAACGGTAATTCTGGATTCAATTATGGTTGTATATCAAGGACTATCTGTACCGTTGTCTCAATGATTGCATCCTAGTTCTAGAAGCTGTAGCAAACCTAGAAATGGCTTTTCAGTAAATATAATTTTAGCAACTGCAGAAATATCAGCCTCGGAAGGATGGAAGGCTGAGTCAACCTTGAACCTGGTGAGATTCATACTGTCAAATTGCAAAGACAATTAAAATATTCTTCTGTGCTCAAAGAGCTTTTAAAAGACTCTCCTTATTTTTCCATATGGTGTTTTCCAACTTCAGTGTCTTTACAGATAATGCTGTAATACTGCTTCTATTGGCACAGAAATATTGTGTATCTCCTTAGCTTTAGGATTACACATAATGGTTTTAAACAAGAGCCATTTTAGGAAGACCAAAGAAAAAAAATGTAAAAGTCAGTACCTGCCATATGTACCCTTCCAACATCACCACACATTTCCTTTGATTGCAAATGATTTTGCAGATGAGCCAAGGAGGCGCAGTGGTTAGAATGCAGTACTACAGGCTACTTTTGCTGACTGCTGGCTGCCTGCAATTTGGCAGTTTGAATCTCACCAGGCTCAAGGTTGATTCAGCCTCCCATCCTTCAAGGTCAACAAATGAGGACCTCAGATTGTTGGGGGCAATATGCTGACTCTGTAAACCACTCAGAGAGGGCTGTAAAAGCACTGAGAAGTGGTATATAAGTTTAAGTGCTATTGCTATTTGCTGCCCAATTAATTGGGATTGGGCTAAACACTATCATTTCCCTTATCTATCTGTTTCTGACCCATGCCCTTTTCCAACAAATTAAACACAATCCAAAGGAATGGAAGCCTTTTAATGCTTCTGAAAATAATTAGCTGTGATAAGCACAAGCCTTGCCAAACTGTGTGAGACTGCCAAAAAATAACAGATAAGAAATAATTTGCAATACAAGAATCTTCAAATACAAACTCAAACGCAAGATACTGGAATGTCCACGAGGCTGGAGGGGTTCAAACGTCTTTGCCTTTGCAAAGAACGTTCGTTTCACAGCTGGCTTTTTATCTTCTTGAAGGAGGGCCATTACCTTGCAGCCTTATTCCCGAGTTGCCCATGCTGTTGTAGCTGCTCTTTCCTATGAGCAATCCTGCGCGCCATGCGCACTTGGCACAGGCTCCTCTGGAACCTCCACATTGCTGCTGTCAGCCCCCACAATCTCTGAAGGTCCTAATGGTCCTGGCCCCTCATCTGAGTCCTCGCTCTCCTCAGCCGTCCACACCTGCTGCCGGCTAACCACAACGCTATCACACAAAGAAAGCCTTTTCTTAAAGTTAATAGTATTACAAATAGTATTACAAGTAGTCTTTGCTTAATAACCATTCGTTCAGTAATATTCAAACTTATAGTCCAGCTGAATAAATATAGTTATGTTGAGTCCTTTAAGGTTATGGCCATCGTTAGCGCTTATATGACCAAGCTATCAAAAATTTGGGCATTTGACAGGCCTGACCATATTTATGACTGGTGTGTACTTCTGCTCCTCCCACCCATCTTTCTCTGAGCTTTTGGCTAGCTTACACTCAACTGCTATCACCTAACTTTTGTTATACTCTTCCTTCTGCTGCTTATGAGATGTGTCCTGGCTAAGGGTGCTGATGGCCTTGTGCTGGGGTCAACAGGTGCTTCAGCCTTGCACGCTTTGTCAGCAACAGAAGGAAGAACAATGGTGAAGGATCCAGCTGGGGCTGGTAAGGTGATGATGGAGCAAAAGAGCAGAGATGCAGAGGGATATAGGCAGGAAGTGAAAACCAAGGCAAAAATGGTGGGGCAAAAGATCCTGAACATTGGCTTGGCCTGAATGTTCCTTTCTTCTGTGGTGGAGAGATTCCAGATAGAGTGGGTATGATCAGTTCCTGCTCTGTTGGACTGAGTCTGCTTTTACAACTGAAGCTCCGCCCTCTGCCGTGGCCACACCCTCAGCTTTCGATGAAGCACTTGGCAGACTGGACATGATTCTATAGTTGCGTGTATAAAAAGGACATACATTATTGCTCCCCCCAACCCACACCCACACCAGACAAACAAGGGTGGGCTGGACACTCCCACCACAGAAGAAAAACGAACATTCAGGTAAACCAGTGTTTGTTTTCTATCTGTGGTTCTGAGAGTCCAGATAGAGTGGGGACATACTAAAGCTGGATGGTCCCTGGGAGGACTTGAGCCTGGTCCTACTCACATTGGCGCTTGTAGAACCCTCCTGCCATAGGCTGCATCAGCCCATGCAAAGGCATCCAAGCGGTAATGTCAAATAAAGGGCGATGGTGAAGACCATATAGCTGCTCAACAAATTTCTTCAATGGGTGCTTGAGTAGCCAATGCTGTAGTCATTGCCACACTTCCAGTAGAATGAGCCATCACCCCTCGAGGCACTGGAAGAGACCTGCTATGATAGGCCTTAGAAATGCAAGCCCTAATTCATCTGCTCACTGTCAATGTAGACACTTTCAACTCCCATGTGCCCAGCTGGAAGGACACAAAAAGTGCCTCTGACTTTTGGATTAGACATGTTCCCCAGATGTATATTTTCAAAGCCCTGTGAACATCCAGTGTATGCCACGCCCATTCCAAATGATGGATAGGACTGGGACAGAAATTTGGGAGAATAAGCTCTTGTGCCCTGTGGAACCTAGAATTGATCTTAGGGATGAAAAATGGTCTATCTGGATGGAAGATACACATCTTCCCTATACCTTCTTCCCTAGCCGAAAGAGCCGCCATCTATGAGATCCTTCTAGCCAAAGTGATGGCTACTAGAAAGGCTACCTTGAGAGATAGAAGGTGTAAACTGATGGAGCTGAGACGCTCAAATGGGTTACTACAGGTGGTCTCAGGTTGGAGGCTCCTTTAAGAAACCTCTGGATGGTTTGGTTCTGAGACAAGGACCCCTTCCTATATAAGTACAATAGTGATAAGAGGGCGGCCACCTGCATGCATAGGGTGTTGGCTGAGAGTCCTTTGTCAAGACCCTCTTGCAGAAAGTCCAATATGTTGGCTACTGAAGCTGAAGTGGGAGAAATCTTAGTCTTTTTTTTTTTTTGAAAACAATTTTATTGATTTTCTACAAACAAACAAAACATTAAAACATCAACTCTCTTATATACATACAGTGTGTCGGTTGGTTCATCAGTTTTGTGCATTCATTTCGCAGTCTCAATTACAATTATGTTACATAACAACTCATATTATCAATCCAAACTTTTATATCCTAATATCGCTATTAAAAAATCATTTGACTATACTTTTAATCATTCATGCTTTATGAGATAACAATGCTTTAAACCAGAGGTGTCCAACCTTTCACCTTCCCTGGGCCACATTAGAAGATGAAAATTTGGTTTGGGCTGCACATAATTAAATTAAATAATTAAATTAAATTAAATTAAATTAAATTAAATAATTAAATTAAATTAAATTAAATTAAATTAAAAAAATAATAAAATAAAATAAAATTATTATTTATTATTTATTATAAATTATTTATTAAAAATTATTTATTTTTATTTTATCATTTTCCAGCCAAATTTTGCGGGGGGGAGCGGGGAAGAAAGCTCGCCCACCTCGCGCCCTACCTCTCCTCCTGCAAATTATTTATTTTTTATTAATTTTCCGCCAAATTTTGTGGGGGTGGGGGGAGGCAGGAAGGCGGGGGCAGGGGGGCAGAAGCAGCGGGGCAGGGGCAGAAGCCACGGCGGCGGGGGCAGAAGCAGCCACGGCGGGTGTGGGGAGAAGAAGTAAGCAGCGGCGGCGGGGCAGAAGCAGCAGTGGGGGCGTGGGCAGAAGCAGCAGCGGTGGCAGGGGGGCAGAAGCAGCAGCGGGCGGGGGCGGGAGCGGCGAGGCAGAAGCAGCAGCGGTGGCGGCGGTGGCGGGGGCAGAAGCAGCAGCGGCGGCGGGGTGCCGGGGGCAGAATCAGCAGCGGCGGCGGCGGTGGCGGGGGCAGAAGCAGCGGCGGTGGCAGAAGCAGCAGCGGCGGCAGCGGGGAGCAGAAGCAGCAGCGGCAGCAGCAGCGGCGGCAGAAGCAGCGGCGGTGGCAACAGCAGGAGGTGGCGGGGCGGGACTTTTGGGCTGCGGCTGCCCGCCTTTTCTGTTGCTCGCCTCGCCCGCCTCGCGCCTGCCTCTCCTCCTCGCTGGATCTTTCATGAAGGTTGGGGTGGGTGTTGGGCTGCATTACGAGGTGACCTGGGCGCATGCGGCCAGGTGGGCCTTGGTTGGACAAGCCTGCTTTAAACAGTTTATTCTATAGCAAATCATATAATCATACCAAATCTATCTACAAACACTTTATAAATATGTCAAATAGCAAAAACGAAAAAAAAGAAAGGTATTCCTTGCTGTCTAACATTCTAAATATTCTATTGTCGTATTTTGTCGTATTTTGAAGATCCCAAATTTCATAAAATTGTTTATCCTCTTGCTCTCTAATTTCAAATGTCAATCTACTCATCTCAGCACATTCCAATATTTTCTTAACAATTTCTTCCTGTGATGGTATTTTCTCATTCTTCCAGTTTTTAGCAAATACAATCCTAGCCGCTGTTAACACATTTACAATCAGATATTTCAAATCTTTGCTATATGTATCTGGTAAAATTCCCAATAAAAAGAACTCCGGTTTCAAATCTATACATTTCTTTGTCATTTTTTCCAACCACATGCGAATTTTAGTCCAATATTTTTTAGCGTCATCACAAGTCCACCACTTATGGTAAGGGGGAAGGCGGAGCTTCGTTTCGGTGATACAGCTGCAATCTCGGGGCTCCGAGATCGCAGCTGATATTTTCGCCCCCGGTCGGTCCTAACGGACCTAAACCGTCCCATAGAGACGGTGACCGTGTAGGGCACATTTCCTGGACCCCAGGGACATCGCAAAGTTTCTGGTTTGATCCGGAAGAAGTCCTATTGCTGGCGGCGGAGAGGCAGCCTCCATAGCTGCTGAAGTCGGGACAGCTCCGGTAAGGAAGAGCTGAGAGTGAAAGTTTGTCGGCTGGGTGAGAAACTTTTTTTTTTTTGCTAATTAGCTGAGTTTTGAAAGGACACTGAATATAAGAAGAAATCTGTGAGATTTTTTATTTTTTTTTGACAAAACTGTATGAGCGGCGCGTTTTTAAAGGGATGTCAAATTGAGGCTTGGATTATTATTTTTCTATTTCTTACTTTTGTTTTTTGGAACTTCAGTGCGACTTTGTAGTTAACTGGACTGAATTTTCTCTTATATATATTTGCTCCTTTTGATTTTTAAATTTTTTTTTTAGGATAGAGGCACCCTTTGGTTATTTTTTTTTTCTTTATATATATATATATATATATATATATGTTAATACTTTTCTTTTTGCTTAATTTAAAAAATGTTTTTCTGGCTGGTGGGGGGAAGTGGATTAAGAAACTCTTGTAACACTGCCAACTAGAGGCTTTGAAAAATATTTTATTTGAATTGGAGAAGAACTCTGAAAAGACTACTTCTCAAGGACATTTCAATTTGATAAGATAGAGGGAGCGTAGCAGAATATTATTACAGGTGCTTTCCTGGACCCTTATCAACATTTCAACACTTGAGGCTTGGCCTTGAAGCTTGTGGAGAAGAGAGTCATAATAAGAGCCTTGGACAAATGAGTGCAGTGTTTTTTTTTTTTTTGTTGTTGTTGTTTTTAATCTTTTTTTCAGTTGTGTACCCCTACTCACCAGCCTCTCTGTAAACCTTAATTTTAGTAATATTCTTATTTTTGCTTTTTATTTTAAAGGGAAAGCCTCAGAATTTTTTCTTTATTTTTCTTTTCTTCTCCTTTTTTTTACTGGGATTCTTTTTGCTTTTTCCATTTATATTTTTGGACCACTCTGCCTTTTCTTTTTTATTATTGAGACTTTCCAATTGGATTAAAGATTATTATTATTTTTGGGTTTTTGGTTTTTTTTCTTCTTTCTATTTTTTCATTTTTTACTTTGGACTACTTCATAATTGGATTAGGGTCTAGAAGAACCTGAAGATTTTCTTCTTCTTTTTCTCCTTTTTTTTTTGTTATTGGGCTTTTTATTATTGGATTTTTTCATTTTGGATTATAATTGGCTATTCTACCAGTTGGATTAAAAGCTAAAAAGAATTTGAAGGTCCTGAAGCATCAAAATGAGCAGAAAACCCATATCTTCTGGCGTTTCTACTTCTACCTCTGCCTCCCCACCAGCTGGACAACGCTTGATTCAGACAATGTTGAAGCAAGATAAAGAATAAGAAAAAGTGACTTTACAGATGATTATGCAAGGAATCCAAGATCTCAAGACAAAATCAGACACCATTGAAAAAGAATAGAAAATATTGAACAAAAGAACAGGGAAGACTGATGAAAAAAAAATTGAAAATATTCAACAAATGATGGCGAAGTATGATGAGATTCCAAAAAATTGAGGAAGAAGGTAACCAAAGAGAGGAGAAGATTGGAAATATTGACAGCAGATTAACAGTGGTTGAACAAGATAAAAAGTGGGATGTTGAGGTGGGAGATGGAGAGGTCAGAATTCTATCTCAGATTTCAAAATATAGAAGAAGAAAAAGGACAAAACGTGGCTGCGATAAGGATAGAAATTTTGGTTGGATGCGTTGGAAATTACAGAGGAAAAGATGATGGATGGAGTAGATGAGGTATACGAGTTTTTACAAGATATCGCGATGAGAAATAAATTACCAAGGGAAGTCCATATTAGATTTATCAAAAAATCATCAAACACAAATACTACAAGTTGTAAGAGAAGACATTGAAATACAAAAGGCAAAGAGATTGTGGTTTTAAAACAAATACCCAGAAGAGTGAGAGAGATGAGAAGAGAATATCGATTCCTGACCAAAATGTTATTGAATAAGGAAGTGAATTATAGATGGCTGATTCCAGAAGGATTAATGTTTACGTGGCAAGAACAGAGACATAGAATTGATTCAATTGAGAAAGCAAAACTTTTCCACGCAGAATTTTTGGAAGGAGAGAAGCAGAGGCAGAGAAAGAGGTCTCATTAATTGAGTTTCAGGAGGAACAACTGGAGACTGAAGAAGAGGAAGGTGCAGTAGGTGGACAGGTGGATAGTAAAGAACAGCGTGAAGTGAGATCCACGAGAGCTGTTAGACCTAAATATAAAGCATAATCATGGAAGAAAAAAAATTGATTACAATGAATATAAATGGACTCAATTCAGCTGTTAAAAAGAAGGAAAACTTTTCATAAATTAGAGAAATTAAAATTTGATATAATTTGTTTACAAGAAGTACATATCAAAAAACAACATGAACAATTGTTAGTACAACCAAAATTAGGGAAAATATTTACTTCTTTGACTCAATGTAAGAAAAGAGGAGTGGTTCTATATATCAAAAGAGGTCATCCCAGCAAAATTGATTTATATCGGATGAAGACGGAAGAGTATTAATGGTGGAAATAATGGACAATAATAAAAAATACTCTTGATTGCAATTTATACTCGAATGATAAACAAGAAGAATTTTATAAAAAATTACACATGAAAATAACTGGACTGGACTATATACATATAATTATGATGGGAGACTTTAATGGAATTGTGGACAATAAACTGGATTATATAGCAACAACAACAACGCAAAATAGAAAGACTCTCCCTAAATCTTTTTTTAAAATGACAGATGAATTAATCTTAAAAGATATTTGGAGAGAAAGAAATGTTAAAGCTAAACAATATACTTTCTATTCAAATAGACATTTATCATGGTCCAGATTGGATATGATTTGGATCTCATGAGAATTAATATCTAATATTCAAGAAACAAATATTGAAACAAGTACTTAGGAGAAATCTTAGTCTTGAAGCACCACTGACAGAAGACCTTCCATGTGGCTCCATAAATGCAGTTAGTTGATGGTCTCCTAGCCGCTAGTATGGTATGGATGGACCGTTCTGATATATTTGTTCCCTCAGTGTGCTCAGCTCAACTGCCATGCAGTCAGTTGGAATCACTGAGGCGCTGGGTGGGATATTTCCCTTTGGTGTAGAGACACCTTGTGAGAAGGAATCCTCCAAGGTTGGGTAGTTGAGAGATTCACCAGATCCACAGACCAGGGTCATCTGGGCCGGTAAGGAGCTGCAAAGTATGACCTCCTCCTCCTCCCCCAATATCTTTCTGATGACCAGTGGCAGCAGCAGGAAGAGGAGGGAAGGCATACAAGAGAGACCTGAGGCCCCCTGATCTTGAGGGCATTGGTGCCTTCTGCCCCCTGGGTCACAAATCTGGTGAAAAACTTTGGGAATTTGGCATTGTTTAGAGATGCGAACAGGTCCACCACTGGTAATCTGAACCATCATGACAGCTCCTGAAATAAAGAGGGGAATACTCCACTCCGGGGATCAATCCTGGCCCTGCTAAGCCAATTGCACATTTTTCTACCCCAGAAATATGTTCTGCTCTAAAAGACAGAAGATTCCTTTCTGCCCAAAAAACCAGACATTCAGCTTCAACATTAACGCCTGGGCCTAGGGGCCACCCTGCCTATCAATGTGAGGCTTAGTGGTGACATTATCTGTCAAAATAAGTGCATGTCTGTTCTATTACTGTTTCTGAATTTCTTGAGAGCCCATCTTACCACTCTCAATTCTAACCAATTATGTTCTTATTCCTCTCCAAAACAGACCATTGGCCTTGAGTCACTTGTGACTGCAAATGAGCTCCCCAGCCTGAGAGACTGGCATCGGTGGTGATTACCCATTTGGGGTGGCTCTTTGAATAAGTGACCTGCATTCAAAGCCTGAGAAGCCCACCATGATAAGGACTGCTTGACTAACCTGGGAACTGTGACTTTGAGAGAAGAGTGACTTCTGCCCACCTTTTGGTAGGGCAAGAGGAACCACTGAAGCTTTCTGGAGTGAAATCTAGCCCAAGGCACGATGGAGATGCAAGATATCATCTTTCCTAATAGTTGTGAGAGATGTGCCAAGGGACTTATCTGCCCTCACGACCTCCCCACCACTCCTGCAAACTGTCCTCGTGTTCCTGTGAAAGGGATACCTTACAAGACATTGTGTTAATATTTGCTCCCAGATGCAATAAACATCTGGTTGATGAGAAATGACTTTTATTGTGGTTAATTGAGAAACCTACGGTCTTGCAACAAGAAGATTGTCACTTGGAGATCCTTTAAGGCCCAGTCATGTGAGGATGATTGGATTAAATATCATCCAGGTAACACTGCACCCTACTGGATGGTTCTCAAGTGAGCTACCAAGGCAGCCAAGACCTTAGTAAATACCCTGGGTGCAGAAGATAAACCAAAGGGCATAGCCCTATATTGGAAGTTTCTCCCAGCATAGCCAGACAAATCCTGATGTGCAGATAAGCCTCTGTCAAATCAGTTGAGATGAGGAAGTCACCTTCCTTTTCTTGCAGTGAATGCATCCGAAATGCTTGTAAACCAAAAAATTTATTGAGCTTTTTTAGGCCCAGAATAGCTCTCCACCCCCAGAAGACTTGGTAATAACAAACAGCCAGGAGTAAATTCCTTACTCTGCTGAGTCAATGGAACTGTCTGCATGGCTCGAATATCCAGAAGGTGTTTGACGGCCTGTTCCATTAGGTTCTACGGGATGCCTCCCTGGAAACAGGGCAAGGCACATAAAATCTGGGGGTTGTGACCTAAATTCTAGGAAAAGGCCATGTTGATGGTGTTTAAGACCCAAGCGTCAGATGTAGTAACCTCCCATTGGGCCGCAAAACTAGATAACCTACCCCCAATTGGAGAACTACTGCCACATTTAGTGGGAGCGCTGGAAAAAGTTACCTCCTCCCCCACGAAAGGGCCGCTTGCCTGAAAATTGCTCTTTCCTGGGGGGACTCCTGGTGATTGAAGGCCTGCCTCTGATGCCCTTGAGCCCTGGTGCTGCTCTCAGCTCAGAAAGTTGACCTGCGGAAGTAAGGTACTGCCCTGAAACTTGAGCGCCTTGCCAGGGGGGGAAGGTATTTCTTTTTATCTCTGGTCTCCACCAGATGGGGTCCAAGACCTCCCCAAACAATTTATCCCCTTTGAGAGAGGCAGATGCCACCTTCCACTTTTGCCACCCATCGGCCTGCCAGTTTTTAAGCCAGACCATTCTGCAGGCAGCTACAGAAGTGGCAATGGCCTTGGAAGCAATCCTGGCACTGTTTAAAGTGGCATCAGCAGTAAATTCGGCTGCTGCAACCAGCTTATGGATGTCTTGGTGCATTCGGATGTCTGTGGAGGGGACCCTGTCTTGCAGTTGATGCAGCCAGCATAAGGAAACCCTCATAAAGAATGAGGCAGCTGAAGCAGCCTTGACCACCCAGGCAGCCACCTGGTGAGTACGTTGGAAGGATTGTTCGATCCTCTTGTCCTCCGCCTTCAATGCCCCCTCTGGATCAGCAAGATTCAAAGAAGAAGAAACTAAAGCTGCAACCAGATTGTCCACTAATGGCATCTGTAATGAGCTGGTAAGTTCAGCCCCCATATTGAAATAGTGGCGTGCGTTGGCTACAATAACATGGCAGATGTGCCTGGGGATTCCAGCTGTTTTTTTGATTACGTTAAAAAATAATCTAGGAGATGGAACCATTTCAGGCAAAATGTTGGCTCATCAAAACATTGGTCTGGAGGAGCAGTGGTATCACCTTCCACTACCCCAACATCTGCTTTTGGCCCCAACTGGGCTGTCTTCCTAGCCTTGAACAACAAAGCCCAGAACTTTTGAGAATCAAAAAGTACAGTGAAGAAGCGCCTCTCAGGGGCCAAATCCTTATCTGCAGAGAAATCGGATTCCCTCTTGTCTTCCTCTGGTGCTCTATATGTGACACTATGTATTGATGGGTGAGGAGAAGCCCTGCCTCTCAAGGATTCCCTGCTTCTATCATGAATGTAATGCTCTAGGTCTGAGTGTTCTGACACCATTGATTCAGGCCTTTGCATTGCTTGAGGCTCTCCACAATCCTTATGGCCCTTGAGATAATTGCCTCCATGTGCGCAGATAATGCTGTTTCTGCCCCTTCAGGATCACGCAGCCAGCACCTGTAGGTGTAAAAATTGCCTCCACACCTGGTCTGGTTCTCTAGGAGGAGATGCCCTAGTTTCATCCTGGCAGACTGCTTGGGGATCTCCTTCGTAATCTGAAACTCACTCTAGAGGGTGTGGATCAGTGATAGTAGATAAGTTATCGGGTGATCAGGTTTGTAAGCAAGGTCCACTAGTGGAGGTAGAAGGCCCAGGCTCCATTTGTAAAACTGGAGGTAAAGCAGAAGAATCTAATTCCTCTGGGTGTGGTGAACTCCAGCTCCTCCCACCAGCAACACGCTGCTTTTCTCCACCTGTTTTCTAGAGCCTTCTGTCTTCTCAAGGCATCCTGTTCCTCTGCTCTGGAAGGTTTTTTTGGGTTCAGGGGCCTTTTTCTTTTGCCTGCGCCTAGATCTACCTCGAGAAGAAGAAGTAGAGGGACGGTGACCACTTCCTGATCTTTATCCGCCATCCCACTGGGAGAATAGGATTAACAAACACAGCCAGAGGGAGAGGATGGATCCTGGTCGGGGAGGGGATGAGGAGTTAATAACACATTTACTGCTCACCCTTGCTAGTAAGGCCCCATCCAGAATAAAAAGATCCTTTTACCTCTGAACTAGCGAAGCAAGCCTAGATAGGCCTCATTGCTGGGCTGCAGCCACGCCCTGCCAGTCACCACAATGTAAAATGGACCTGTGTACAGGTCTACTGGCACCCACACGATCATCTCAGTGCTGGAGCTGGAATCATAGGACTGGCAACGTGGTCAATCTTCACCCAGTTGAGGTTGATCCTTCCCTCATGTAATGGTCCACAACAGGGACTATTGAAATTGCTGTCACTAAGTGGGTGTGGTTTCAACCTGTTTCCAACCTCTTTCTGGGACATTAGTGCAATGATTCCAGAAGACATCAGTTTTGGGAAGGCGGCCTTGCTACCTTGTGAAGTGAACTTATGCATTTTGTAGCAAAAGGTAAATCTCCAAAGATTCATTGAAATCATAGTCATTAGCACTTGAAGAAGGAGCCTCCAACATTAAGAAAAAAGTAGTAACTTCAGTGTTGATAATGTTGATGATTATTCTAAACACACTCAAGTAATTTTGGAGCAGAGAAAGCAAACCAGTATATGAACTTTACACAAAATGATAATGTTCTGTTTCTCAAACACCTATCTATTTCAGACCTATCAGTCTGACCACAATACCTGGGAAGATTCTGGAAAAGATAATCAAGCAATGAATCTGTGAACACCTAGAAGCAAACAAAATCATAACCATAAGCCAACATGGGTTTGTCAAAAACAGGTCATCCTAAACAAATCTTATTACAAATCTTTTTTGACAAAGTGACAAAATTAATGGATCATGTTCTGTACAGTTAATTAACATACTACTGTAAATCCTACCGCGATTGGCTGCGCGCGGCGACCGGATTGGTCGAGCGAGTCGCCGCGGATTGGCCGTCAAGAATCTCCCTGCGATTGGAGGAACCAAGCGCGGAGATTTGAAGCGGTGCCATTGGCTCAAGCGGCACCGCGGCTTGGAAATAAAAAGCCGCCGTTTCTCCTTCTAAGTTTAAGCTGTAACCGGAGCACAATAAAGAGCTGAAACCAGTCACTGACTCGAACTTCCTTCCTGCGCCGGACACGACACTGGCGACGAGGTGGATCCAGAGAATAACCACCGAGAACGTGTCCCGAGGAAGACAAAGACCGACTAGATGGCCAGCATGACCCCTACCAGCAACGTTCAACCCAGCTACCGAGGACTGGGAATCGTACACGGACCGATTCTAATGTTCCTCAAAGTAGCAACTTGAAGGATGCGAACGGGCAGAAGAAGAGGGCGCTTTCCTCACACACACTGCGGGGCCGCAGTGTTCAAGATGGCCAAAGCCTCGCGAAGCCCGCGGATGTAAAGGCGATGGACTGGGCCGATCTCGAGCCGCTGCTTCAGAACCACTACGCCCCGCCGTGCCCATCCTCATCCGGGCGGACGAATTCTACCGGCGGAACCAACGGCAGGATGAGAGCGTCCAGCGACTTCATAGCTGCCCTGGCGGGACCTAGGGGGGATGTGCGACTTCCGAGACTTGGACGATGCCCTCCGAGACCGCGTGGTCCTGGGCCTCAGGGACCAGGCACTGAAGAGCCGGCTGATGGCAAAGGGCGACATCGATCTCGGCGACGCCTGGCCGAAGCCTCCGTAGCTAAGGCTACCCGAAAGTCAGCAGCCAGGCTTCGGAAGGCAGAGAACGGAGACCGCACCGAAACCCCGAAGCTAGCCGACGAGAAACCACCACACACCACGGGGACCTCGACTCCGCCTCAGATACCACGGAGGAGGAGGAAGACGTCCACTGCTCCAAGCAGGACGGGACCGGCGAGATCAACGAGGTCGTAAGTCGGGACCCCAGTGCCGGGTGTGGGAAGCCACTTCCGATCAGAATGCCGGTTTTACGCGATCTGCCGGCATTGCAACAAGAAGGGCCACATTGCCCGAGTCTGCCGACTCAGAAAACACACAGCCCCCACCGCCGAGACCCGAGCAACCGGGGCGAGACGCACCCCCAGGACCAGAGACCGCCAAGCCGAAAATCGTTGGAGCTCGAGACACCCGGGGCGACGGAATGGAGAAGGCCGCCAGTGAGAGGAAACCCACCAGACGGTTACCATCGGCCACGCTGAAACCACCGATGCCCGGAAAGTCTACGTCGAGGTGAGCATCGAGGCGAACCATGCCGGATGGAGGTGGACTCCGGGTCCTACCTCTCCATGGTCGCCTGAAAGAAATCAAGCGGCTGGTGCCAGCAACATCCAGAAGGGAGGACTAGAGAACCAGAAATTGGTCATCAAGGACTACCAGGGGAACCCGAATCCCGCCATCGGGACCGGGCAGTTCGAGGTGACGTTCAAGGGCCGCTCCGCAAAGCTTCCCTGACAATCGTGGGACGGGAACCGACCCAGCCTCTTAGGACTCCAATGGTTCGCACCACTTGGCATCGAGGTCACGGGCATAAATCACATCGCGGAAGCCACTGGGAGCAGCACTGGCGAAGGACTTCCAAGAAGTATTCCACGGCACCTTAGGCAAGTACCGTGGGCCCCTATCTCCTTCAGTCTAGACCCAAACATCGCACCCATACGCCTAAAACCGAGGCGGGTGCCCTTTGCACTACGGAAAAATAGACGAGCAGCTTGACAAACTCGTCAAACAGGGGTTTTGCAACCAATCGACCACGCCCGGTGGGGAGACCCGATAGTCACCCCAGTAAAGCCAGACGGGTCAGTAAGAATCTGCGGGGGACTATAAGGCCACCCTCAATTGTGCCCTGCAACAAAGAGCCTAGTGCAACACCTACTTCACTCGCTGGGGGGGCAAAGTTTTGCAAAGCTCGACCTGGCGCAGCTCACCAGCAACTGCCGGTCGACAAGAAGAAACCGCTGAGGCGCAAACAATAGTCACACACCGGGAGCGTTCGCTGTAACCGACTCCAGTTTGGAGTCAAGCGTAGCCTGGGAATTTTTCAGAGCCTCATGCGAGAGACTACGCGAGGGGATAAAGGGGTGGTCCCCTACTCGATGACGATTTAGTGTCGGCAGCCAACCGGGAAGAGCTAGAGGGTCGCCTAAGGAGGTACCTTGCAAATTCAAGGGGCCGGGTTAAAAGTGAAGAGGGAGAAATGCCAGCTTTGTACAGAGCAAGTCGAGTTCCTGGGGTACCTCCTAGACCGACATGGCATCCACCCGACCGGAAGCAAAATCAAAGCCATCAAGGAAGCCCCCACCCCCAAGAACAAAACAGAGCTACAGGCATTTTTGGGACTGCTCAATTTTTACAATGTGTTCTTGCCCCAAAAGCGCATGCGGCGGAGCCTTTGCATAGGCTCCTGGATAAGACGGCCAAATGGACCTGGGGAAACGGGAGGACACCGCATTCACGAGAACCAAAGACCTGCTCACCTCGGATGCCGTCCTCATACAATACAATGAGACCCTACCCCTCACCGTCACATGCGACACCTCACCTTTTGGCATCGGCGCCGTCCTCAGCCATACACTTCCGGACAGAAAAGAAGCACCCATCGCTTTCTTTTCGAGAACACTCAGCAAACCCGAAAGAAACTACAGCCAGTTAGACAAGGAGGCCCTAGCCATCGTCGCAGCAGTAAAGAAATTCCACGAGTACCTCTACGGTCACCGATTCACCATTATCACAGACCACAAGCCGCTGCTGGGCATCCTGGCAGGGAACAAGGCCACCCGAACATCCTATCCCCCAGGATGACAAGGTGGTCTGAGTTCCTCGCCACGCCACTACCGCTCACACACAGACCCGGTAAGATGATCACCCATGCAGACGCACTGAGCCGCTCGCCACTCCCGACCTAGACGACGACCCAGCGCCCACAACGACCACCCTCAGCATAGAGACATTGCCTGACTCTGATTCCATAACCGCGCCAGACATTGCCCGAGAAACTAATAAAGACAAGCGTCTGGCGCGGGTATTACATTGTATAGAGAAAGGGTGGCCGGAGAAAGACAACGATGAAGCATTCAGGACATTCCGAAACCGACAAACAGAACTGTCTTTACAGAAAGGGTGTTTGTTATGGGGGGACAGGGTGGTCATACCAGAAAAATTACAAGGGAAAATATTAAAACTTTTGCACGAAGGGCACCCGGGCATCGTACGGACGAAAGCCTTGGCCAGAAGTTATGCTTGGTGGCCAGGCATGGACAAGGAGATTGAGGCTTGGGTAGCCAGGTGATCATGCTGCCAAGAAACCAGACCAAACCCCCCTGCCGCGCCAATACTAGAGTGGGAGACCCCCAGGGGGCCATGGTCCAGAATACATATAGACTTCGCCGGCCCCACAAGAGGAAACACATTCCTCATCACGGTGGATGCTTACTCCAATTGGCTGGAGGTAAGCAACATGAAAACCACCACAACAGAAGCTGTCACCAAGGTACTCGACAAACTGTTCGCAACCCACAGCCTCCCGGACGTCATCGTGTCAGACAACGGCCCCCAATTCACCTCGCTGGAATTCAAAAAATTCCTAGCGGAACGGGGCATACGACACGCACTGACAGCGACGGCACATCCGCGGCCAATGGTAGGGCGGAACGGATGGTTCAATTTACAAAGAAAACCATCCAAAAAATCGAACACGGGACATATAAGAAAAAATAAATAAAATGCTTCTAATACAACATATAACCCCAAATACAACGACAAATAAAAGCCCGGCAGAATTACTAATGGGAGAAAACTAAGGTCCCCACTCGACAGGCTGCACCCCACATACAACCCGGAAAAACCCCCAGACTCATCAAGCAAGCACCGGGTTTTTGCACCAGGCGATGCAGTCTATGCAAAGAACCTTACCGGAGACCCACTATGGGTACCAGACCATAACCCAACTGACAGGGCCACACTCCTACAGGCTGCAAACAACGGACGGACAATCATGGAAACGCCACATCAATCAATTAAGATCAAGGGCAGGAAACACAACCGACACGCAAGCAAACACAGACGACCCCATTAACACAAACCAAGAGGGGAGGGAATATACAGGGGGAATAGAAAATAACCAGCAATACTCACCGGGTAACAGCCAACTCGAAGCCTCGCCAGGAAGAAACAGCCAGGCCAGCTCGACCAGCCCGGAAAGACCAGGCGGGAGCGGCGAGAGTCGCAGCTCGACCGACCCGGTAGACCGGGAGGGAGCCGCAACAACAGGCCCGGCAACACCTTCCAGGCGGTTCCATCAGCGAAGCCAAGAGACGCAGAGGCCTCGACCGAACAGGTCGAGAACCAAACAACAACTGACCTGCGCAGGTCCAGTAGGCAAGTACGGAGCCCGCCTACCTACGGGACTACGTTACGAGGACCCGAACCAAGAGGGGAGGGGTGTTCTGTACAGTTAATTAACATACTCAGTAAACCCCGCGCCGCGATTGGCTAAAGCGCGCAGCGACCGGATTGGTCGAGCGAGCCGCACGGATTGGCCCAAGAATCTCCGCGATTGGAGGAACCAAGCGCGGAGATTCAAGCGGTGCCATTGGCTGCGGCCGCCGCGGCTTGGAAATAAAAAGCCGCCGTTTCTCCTTCTAAGTTTAAGCTGTAACCGGAGCACAATAAAGAGCTGAAACCAGTCACTGACTCGAGCCCTTCCTGCGCCGGACACGACACCTGCGCCGGACACGACAGATCAGATAAACACTGTGAATATAATTTACTTGGACTTCTGTAAGGCATTTGATAAAGTAGACCACAATATGCTACTTGATAAGATAGAAAAATGTGGGTTAGAAAGCATCACTACCAGATGGATTTGTAACTGGTTGACCAATTACACTCAATGTGTAGTCCAAAATGGAACTGCATCTACATGGAGGAAAGTATGCAGTGGGGTACCCCGAGGTCTATTTTAGGCCCAGTACTCTTCAACATCTTCATCAATGTGTGAGCGGGATCTTGGAATCCTACTGGACAATCACTTAAATATGAGCTAGCAATGTACTGCAGCTACCAAACAAGCCAACACAGTTTGAGGCTGCATAAACAGAGGGATAAATTCAAGATCACATGAAGTATTAATACTACTTTATAATGCCTTGATAAGGCCATACTTGGAATACTGTATCTAGTTTTGGGCACCACAATATAGATAAGATGTTGAAACTCTAGAAAGAGTGCAGAGAAGAGCAACAAAGGCTGGAGGCTAAACATATAAAGAATGGCAGTTGGAATTGGGTATGTCTAGTTTAATGAAAAGAAGAACTAGGGGTGACATGAAAAGCAGTATTCCAATCAAGCTATTCTCCAAAGCAGTGGCCCCCTAACCTTTTTGTGCCATGGCCCGCACCAGCATCACAAAATGATCCACGGCCCGGTACCGCATCAGCACACATGACCAAGGCAAGGCGAGCCAAGCAACCGGCCAGCCAGCCATCCCCCGCTTCTCCCCGCCACCTTCAACTCCTCCTTTGTACCTTTTTTTGTGCTTTTTTGTGCTTTCTTAATCTCCTCCGCCATCGGGACGGCTCTTCGTTCGAAGCCGCCCACCCCTTTCGATGAAACTAAGGCGTGAGGATTCCTTCAGCACACAAACGCCGCTTTCCAACCGGAAAAGCTCACCCGGAAGCACTTTCTCGTCGAAACAAGATGGCGGCGCCCAGCAAAACGGCGGCGCTGTACAAAATGATCCACGGACCGGTATCGGTCCGGGGCCCGGTGGTTGGGGACCATTGCTCCAAAGCACCTGAAGGCAAGAAAAGAAGCAATGAATGGAAATTAATCGAGAAGCAACCTAGAACTAAGGAGAATTTCATTAATCAACAAACAAATTGCCTACATATTTTGAATGCTCCAACACTGAAAAGCTTTTAAAAAGAGATTGGACAACCATTTGTCTGAAGTGGTATATGGTTTTCTGCCTGAGCAGGGGTTGCACTAGAAGATCTCCAAGGTCCCTTCCAACTCTTCTATTCCATTCCATTCCATAAGTAGTCCTCAACTTATGACCACAATTGAGCCCAAAACTTGCATTGTTAAGCAAGGCAGTTGTTAAGTAAGTTTTGTCCCATTTTATGATCTTTTTTGGTCACAGTTGTTAAGCGAATCACTGCAGTTTCTAAGTGAATCATGCAGTCATTAAGCAAATCTGGCTTCCCCATTGGCGTTGCTTGATGAAAGCCAAGGTTGGGTTTCAAATGGCGATCACATGACCCCAGGACAGAGCAACTGTAACAAATACATGGCAGTTGCCAAAAGCGTGAATTTTGATTATGTGACCATGGGAATGCTCCAATGTGAAAACTGATCATAAGTCACTTTTTCAGTGTCACTGTAATTTCAAAGTCACTAAATGAATGGTGGTTAAGTCCAGGATTACCTGAATATGTGCTATAAAATTATTTTTTCCCTCAAATATGCAATATTTCTCTTCATTAGACAGCTATCCCTGATCATTGTCTATTGAATTGCTTCCTATTTATTAATCTGGTTTAAAGCATGATTACAAATCCTGTTAGATTTCAGATGGACATAAGAAGTAAGGTATAGTTGCAAGGTTTATTTTTTGGTTTTAGTGCCATGACCCTATATACATTCCTACTCAAAATTCCCATCAAAGTCAATGGAGCTTTCAAGTATCAAATGTCAGCTTAAAACTGTCTCTAGTATCTTTTGGCAATGCTTAGCTGATCTCAAAATGCTAAACAGAGTCAAACCTAATTAATATTTGGGCGGGAGATTATCAAAGAAACCCAAGAAATGTAGCCTAAGCTGAAAAATGGGAAACTATTATTTAAGGAGGCAACGACAGACACGTTCATAGAATTTTTCTTTTTTCCAAATAATTTTAATAAAGATTATAATTACAATAACAAAAACTGATGCAAACTAAAAGAAAGATAGCAAAATAGAAAGGAATAAGAGGTGCATAAAAATAGAAAGAAAAATAAGAACATAATAAAGAAAAAATATAAATGACTTCCAACCTTCATCACAATTATAAACAATCATACTAACTTATCATCTTTTCTTAAAATGTAACAAATGATCCTTTCTTCCCAAAACCCATCTTTTTTCTATTAACAAATCCATAAAGTGTATCAAGGGTTACCAGAAATAAAAACATATCTATATTAACCTTGAGCAAATAAATCAATTTTATATTCCTTTTGCTTCTTACAATCTTAATCTTTAGTTCATTCAAATAGTGTCAGAATTTGATTCCGTTTCTTCTTTGTCCTCTCACATAAGATTCTTCAAAGCTTTAACAAGTCTCTTTTGTAAATCTAATAAAGAAAAATGATCCAGGTTGCTCTCATGGTTTATTTTTTTGTATGTTCCTTTTAATTATTAAAACATCAGTCAGTTTCTTTCATACTTCCAGTGTAACATCTTTTTCCATTTCATTCATGTAGCCTATCATTTGCAAGTCAATTTTCAATTCAGTCTTTTCAGATAAAACTTGTTATTCTTCGATAACATAGTCTAATGATAGAGACAGATACCATTGTTGATATTAATAATATTAACTTCTTTTTTGCATTTATTAGTTTATCAGAATATAAAATACAAAAGATAAAACTAATGGGAAACTAGGGAAGGAGAAAAAATAAATTGAGAAAGTGTGAGGCAGAAGGGGAAAAGAAAAAAAGGCATTGATTTCTGACTCTTTAGCACAGTAGTAGAAAATAACCTCAGCTTTTTACTTCTACACAGTAATATATATACTGGACATTTCTATAACAACAAACTTATCTAATCAGCAAAACCAAAGTTTCATTTTTCCCATCACAAGCACAAAATTGAGAAGCAGTTTCCAAATAGAAACAATTATGTTCATTTCTTTAATAAAGAAATTAATTTAACCATCTCTATTTTTTTCTTACTGTGGGAAATGCTACATATTTCTGTTTGCACGTATTAATCTTTATAAACTGTCATCATTTACATTAACAACATTTACTATACCCTCTCAGATTTTTTAACCTAAAATCAATAAATTCTAATACAACTTTTTTTACTCCTATTAACATTCATATTTTCAAATTCACTTTCAATATTTTACAATTTAGGAATTACTACAGCATCATTTATGAACAAAAGCATTTTCAAGCCTACAAAACTACATTAGAGTTTTCTTTAATTACATGTATCAGACTTGTAAAAATCCATCCTAACTCCTATTAACTCCTTAAATTTAAATCATTCTCTCCAGATTATCCTCATAGAATAAAATATTTTTCTTCTCTGAAATGTCTATTAAATATATTTTTCCTAAGGAATTCTCAGCCTTGTTAATATCCATAAAGAAAAATCCCCCAAATTTGTCCAAGAAATGAAAAAGAAAAAATCTCTTTAAAAAGATTCTAACATTTATACTATATAATATCCACCTTAGTTGAGTTTTCATAGAAAATTTACCACAGCATCAATCACAAATCCTCTCGAATAGTAACCCTAATTGGTACTAGATCAAATATTCATGTTTGTTTTTTAATACCATCTCTTATCAATTGCTGATTGATTGTATACAATATGTCCAATCTTCAAAGCCAATCTATCTTTCCTCCCAAGAAACAGATAAAATTATTCCTCAACTAAATATAATAAGTCTATTTCTGAATACACTTTCACGTCTCTTTAAAAAGAAAAACCCATATGCCGCTTATGCCATATGCCTGGAGAGTTCTCTTGATATTATATAAAAGCACAGGATTGAGTTTCAGGAAGACGCATGAAATTCACTCTGCTATTTCTGAGTCCATGTTTCTCTGAATCTTTTTCATACTGTGTTGTTTCAGAGTCCATATTTGCTGCTTTGAAAACAAGTTCCTTTTGTGGGTTTAAAATATTTAGAGTCAGTTTCTGATGAATGTTTTTCAAAGTCTTTATGAGTTCATCAAACCTTTTTTTAAAAAAATCAGCTAAAAATTGCATGTTGCTAGACAGTTTCTTCCCTCCCTCTTCCCCTCAAGTGTCAGCCTCCTCCTTCTCTCTGTAATCTGATATGTTGTTGCTCAGTGGAGTAGATAAGAGCAGAGAATACACAAAAAGAACAAAGAAGTTATTTTCTGACTATTTTGATCCAAATCCTTTTTGCAGGTTAATAAAATGCAGATTGTTTACAGTGAATAGTCAATAATATATAATTCAAATATAATCACTTTCAACATTCAGAAACACATGCAATGTTTCTATACAAAAAAGCTGAAGTTGATGAAGCCAGCCAAATAAAGAGAAGCAGAAAAAAACAAGATAAAATCCAGCAGGGGTTGAAATAAAACAGCATTCAGCCAGCCAACTAACAATTAAGGATAAAGAACAAAAGCAAACGTTTTAAAAAGGAAATCAAAAGTCCTTGGCTTGCTTACAAAAACTTTCTGCCTGTAGGAAGAGATGTAAAAATATTATTGACTTTCTGGCTGCCCCCGCAAGAAGCAAGGTTCCCATTCCTGGGTGGGTCCACAGTCATCCAAAAGTCATCTTGGATCATTCCTAAGTGCCTCCATTCAAATCCAGGGTATAAGATTGCCAAAGAACCAGCTCTGGCAGCAAATGCAGCAGATTGTAAGAAGACAAAAAGTCCCTTACCCTTCAGCAACCATTTTGAGAAAGGCTGCCAAACTTGTCTTCTTGAGAGTTGTAGATTTGCTTGGAGCTCTATTGCACTGGGAGGGTTAAAATTAAAAAAAGATACTCCACACTTCCTTATTTTAGCTTGCCTCCTTACCTCTTCTGTGTTGTTTAGTCATAAAGAAATCTGAAAAATGGCACAGATCTTCAAAAAGGAGTAGCAGACTCCGGCTAAAGAGCCTTTTTTAGCTAATGAACCCATACAATGATTAAAAAATGAAAGGGGTACCTTATTGTCCATTTGAAAAATAAATTCCAAAATCGCTGCTTTTTCAACAACGAAGTGATTGCAGCTCCATCTCCCCAACTGTGAATGGCTTATTAGCTGCTCTGAAACACAACTCCAAGGCTTCCTGCAGACCGCAGCTATATGGAGGATCTTGGCGGTGATTCCATGACTTAACCCTGGAGAATCATATAAACTAAAGGAATACCTGTTCCTTCTATTAGTAAATGGAAAAAGACATAGTCCAGAAAAACAAGCCTTCCTAGGCTTGTCATCAGTGAGTCATCTTCATAGGAAGCCCATTATTAATTTCTGACCCTGTATTGAAAGTATCCTTCAGTATAACCTCTAACTGAAATTTAACTTTCATTGTTTTGACCTTGAAGACTAATAAAACAATATATGTTGCCTATTTATTATACTTTAACAGTGGCATTTGAGTCAGGGAACTACCCATCCCACAGCTCCAAGGACATTCTCTGCAGCAAGTAGGGATGGTCTCAAGGTGATCAGAAGACAGACTGGTGCGCGGATCTTTGCCAGTGCGCTTCCTTGCTCCAGTGATGGGGTGGACTGGCATTCCACCCAGAGAGAGGGAGTGGCCTCCCACCTGCTGGGGGAAGAGCAGCTCGCTACCTGGCCGCAGGATGGAAAGGTCTTTTGCTCTCCCTATCCCAGTGTTTGATGAGTTATCCCATGTGGCTAATGGTCCTTGTGCAAGATAGTTTGCCAGGGAGATTTGTTTTGTGAGGAATTGCCTGGTGCAAGGCACTGGAGGATGAGGGGTGGGGGACAAGGGGTAGGAAGGGCCAACAGCAGAGGGACACCAAGGTGTGGAGCCCATGGCGATGGGCTGGGGGCACAGGGCCCATGGTGGGTCAGTTGAGGTAGAGGGGGCTAAGGTAAATTAGCTATATACTTTTAGTTTCATCCTAGATAATCACTTATCACATTTCTGCCCACCGTTAATTTCATCTTCCACAAGAGGATGTTGATATTTGATCCTGAAATTTCTGCCTTAGGACAGATACAAAGACCATCTGTCTATCTTTTCAGTCATATATTAGTTACTTTCTGGACTACAATAGCACTGGTTTCATAGATACTTTTATACCAGAATGTAAATGAAAGAAAGCTAAGCAAATATGAGTTGCAAATGAAGGTAAACATTTGTACCAAATTAAAGTATGTATCCAAACTGGAACCTCTAGATGGTTTATGACAGCACTGGCTTCCCATCCTAAGAGTACATCAGAATCATGGTAAATGGTAAAACTGGGAGAAATAAGAATTTTGCAGATATACTAAAATTCTCAGGATTGGGCCATATATAGCATGCAAGGGTCATCTTGTGAGCTGTGCCAACTTTCCTCATTATTCTTAGCATAACAGAAGTTGAAAGACATCCTGTTCTTTGAAACATTATTTTCCTCAGTCAGGTAACTAAGCAAATAGAATTCAGCTGACTTATACAAAGACAGCTACAGTTCTCACCCTTTGTCTCCCTTTGATGTTTGATCAGGGGTATCCATAGGCAGGGATAGAAAAAGGTCTCAATGTATATCCAAAAGGGGGAGGGCTTTGAATGCATGGCTATAACCTCCTTGCATTTTGACCCCCTTTCAAACAATTATGTCTGACTTCAAAGGAGGATGGACTGTATACAGGCTCTCTTCTCCTCTCCCAAAACTTTCTTTGTGTGTAGAAAAGCCTTATCTGGTAGTTCTCCCAGGCTTGGTTATCTACAAGTTGAATTTGAGTGCTTGGTTGACAAATGGTTATTTTCTTCATTTTCTATCATACCACCCTTCCCCTTTTAGTGAAGGGTTGGCATGTCTCCAAGCATTCCACTGGGTTCTGATACCTGTTTATCAGATAGAAATGTCTGGATCAGTTCCATAAAGACTGAAAATCAGCAATTCAATGCTATTGACCTGACTAGTGTTGAATTACACATCTGAATGGCTGTAACATAAGGTATCAGTGAATGAACCTCATACTACCATTTCTGGTCTTTTCCAGTCAAACTAATGTTTAGCTGTCTAGGATTACAGAAAATTCACTGTCCCACAGTTAAACCTTGAGACTTTCCATTATTCACTTTTGGGCTTAAGTTTCCTTTCTTTGGTGCTAGGAAGAAGGGGTTTGAAAGATAGTTGAATGCTCCCCACTTTCAAATGCTTGCATAGGACTGCCCTCAATTCCATATCAAGTGCAGCAACATATAAAACAAATAGAAGATTAAAGTTTGGTTCTCTAAACATGAGCTGACTAACAAGTTTCCAATTCTTGGAAGCCTTTTTGGCTTTCAGGAATCCAGGGAACCCCGTTAGGTTTGTTTTTTGAGTTAAATATGTGAGAGATTTTGCTTTTGTGGAACAAAAAAATATAGAAGTATAGACATACATCAGTATCTGGGAAGTCCTAGGAACAACTCTAGTTTCTTGATTATTGAAGGTTATATCTCTTTGAATGCTGGTACCTCCTCTTTTAATTTAATTTGACTGGTTATGTTGCCAAACTAAGTGTTCAGAATTATCCAGTTTGCAGGATTAATACATAAAATAACTTCTTTAAGACTAGAAATAAGAGTCTTTCATTGCAGCAAAATTTTCTACCAAAAAGCAACGTAAATTGTATCACAGTCCAGATAGGCTTCATAGTACACTTTCCCCCCCTGCCTCGTAGGATTTTATCTATTCCCTAGAAGTGTCATGATAATCAAGATATTTTTATAAATTGAAACAGTGCTTGAAATGTTGGAAAGGCTTTCTTCTCTGTAGAACTCATCTCCAATTTTATTTGCCAGAACTCTTTGATCAACTATAGACAGATAATTGGAGCCACTTAACTGATCCTATAAAACTTCTACTCTGGAAAAAGGGCAACTGTCACTATGATAGGTTCATAGTTCAATGATACCTAACAAAATCTTACAGGGTGCAATTTACATCTTTTTCAGTGTGTATAGCTCTTTCTGGACTTTTTCTGGACAAGTGATATTTTGATTTTGCATTTCCAATGCCTGCTCTGTGTTCTACCAGGCACAATCTGGCTTGCTTTCCTCTAAAAACATTTTTTAAAGTTTTCTTTATTGTCATTGCACCTCATACAACAAAATCAAACATTTCTGAGATGGCTTTGTGTTTTGGAATGATTTTAGGACTTAGGTCTTCAAAACTTTTTTTTAAAAAATTGTAACATAAGTATATACGGTCTAGTCAAGATCAGCATCACTAGCATGTATGTGAAAGGAAGTTCAATTATCTCCCAAATTTGTTTTTTTTTAAAGTCACCCCCCACTTGTGTTGTGTTGGTGACTTTATCATACAAACCCAACCTAGAGAATGTAGAATAATTTTCCTCCTATAAAAAGGCTATGGAAAATAATTAAACTTATCCCTATCCATATATATGCTCCTAGACTTTGTTAGCCACTCTGCATTTTCATTATTGTAAAATTAAAATGAAAACCTACTGACCATTTTTGCATAATATGCTAACATAGTTTGGTTTTAACCTCATGCATTATGGGAACCCATTGTACTTGCTTAGCATGTCATATGAATCCAGCCAATTGTACTTATTTAATGGTTAAGCAAATATTGTATGGCTTAATGCAACATGCAAACTCAGCTATTATAGTTTCTATCAGTTTACAACACTATATAAAATAAAATAGTGTATAATACCAGCTGGTTAAATACTAGATAACCTGACTTTTATTTCCCATCGTTGTGCTCAGAGGGCATGCTAAACTACAAATTAGCCAGTCATATTAGTGTGTCAGGCCAACCAAGTCTGTTATGTAGAATTGAGCTATTGAATGGTAAAATATGGGTAACCACATCATATGAACACAACCTGGAGGGGCTTTTGTTATATTTTTGCAAATTGTTTGTTGTTTCTTATCCCAATGCTCTATCTTGCAAAACCACACGAGAGATGGCTAGGCTGCAGTTTTATGGCCTTTTTTCTTCCTATAAGCCTCCCTAAGTATGTTCCCAAAAGGGAAATGATAATGTAGAGAATTGAGGATGGTGAGCCCTAATTGTCACAGCTTGCTTGGGGATTAATTTAAAAAAATGACTCTAGATATTTCTTAGCCTGGAGTGTAAATAAGCTCCAAGGGAAGACTTTTCGTACATGCTTCCCCTCCTACTTAAGTAGCAGTTCATTAATTAACTAAACTTGGATGCTGTTAAAAAGTTAACACTTTCTCTTGACAGCATCAGACTAATCAGGTGCATCCCTGGAAGCCCCAGAGGCAGTTGGCCTTCAGTTGCCATTGTGGCTTCTCCTCTTTATAATAAGTACAGCTTTCAAAGCAAAATCATTGTGCATTGCTGAGGCAGGAGAACATGAATTGAGGCCTACTGGCATTCCTTCATGGAGGGAGCCCCACATGCTTTTCCTGAAGAACCTGGTGGGATGGGCAGATATAACTGGGACAAGGAAATTGCTTAAGTAATTAGGTGCCCATGCCAGATAAGACATTCTGAACATTACCAACATCTTTAACTGAACCCAGAAGCAAACTGATAACTAATGTGACTTGTAGAGCCAAAGTGTAACATGCACTGATCTAGATATGCACATAAATACCCATGCTGTCACATTTTATACTAGCTAAATATTCTGAATTATCTTCAAGGATAATCCTTATAAAGCACATTAGTCACCCATGAAAAGGTGACCAGGCATGAGTGATTGAGCTAGAGCCATATGATCCAGAATGGGCACAATTGGCACATAAGCTTAAGTCAGAAATGCCATCTGCTCATCAAGCAGGAGTCATGAGTTCAGAAAGACCCCCATATCATGCACTGGGTTTATCTTGGGCAGCACTCGTTCACCCGGAGCCACTAAATCAGAGTGGAACTAAAGCCTTTGTTTTCCATCCAGATATAAAAAGACTCCAGGAAATGAGACAGGACATCAAAACACCAATACTTTACCAAAAGGTGGAGATATACAGCTGGGTACCATCAGCATAGTGATGATACTATACCCTATAGCTATAGATGATTTCATCCAGAAATTAAATAGAAGTAGAAAAGTAGACAAAATACCGAACACTGTGGCACCCCACAATGTAGGAGCCAGGGGCATCTCTCACTTCTAATGAATAGTGATTGAAACCTTACAATACTATAAGGCAGAAGGAGAATCAGCACAACATTGTTTTGCCTAACTCAACCTTGCAGCCAGCCAAGAAAGATATTATGGTTGATGGTACTGAAAGCTACCAAGGTCGTGAAGCAAAGATGAATGCACCAATTATTAGATTTTTAATCCCACCTTTATTACTTCATAAGTAACTCAAGGCAGCAAATTTACCTAATACTCCTTCCTTCTATTTTGCCCACAACTACCTGTGAAATGGGTGGGTTGGGCTGAGACTGGCCCACCCCACCCACTTTCATGACTAAGGTAGGACTAGAACTCATAGTCTCCTGGTTTTTAGGCCAGCATCTCATTCTGTATGCCAAATTGGCTCTCCAATGTCCAAAAGGTTTAGACACACTGTTCCATGCATTCATTCAACTGCCTTTTAAAGCCATCTGAGTAATTGGTCATCACTATTCTAACCTACCACTAAAGTCCATAAGCACACACAGGCTGGGGTTGGCTATCATCCAATATTTAAAATGGACCAGAGGTTATTTGATAAATCACAATTGGAAACTATGTTTTACCTCTACTGACTGAAGCCACAGTTCTGAAATGAATATATGAAATGAAACCATGTAGCTTATTTGTACTTTCATGAGTTTGTCTATGGGCCATGCGCCAAAACTTTACAGAATTGTAAAGCCCAGGGAGCTATAAGTAAATACACCAGAAGTTGGTAAAAAAACAAAAACACCTATGATTATGTTGCTTCCCTGTTTGATCAACAAACTAGGGATATAACAAGCTATGGTTTGTGAGATGTGTGAGCCAAAACATTACTGAACTTTGCTAGTGATGGAAGGATCTTGGACTGCAATGTAGGGGATGGATGGTCTGCAAAATATTACTTTCTGTTCCAGTAACATTTTATTATTGACATACTTCCTGACATATAAATCTTCTGTTAATGGAGCAGATACTCAAATGTGTTTGTTTTATTTTACTATTATAATTACCTAAACAAAATCAAGATGCCTCCATTTGTTGAGTACGAAGCCAAGAGCATTCTTCTCTGCCTGCTCAATCCATTGTTTCTATAATTAAGCACTGAATCTGAAATGAAAAACACCACCACCACCAACCTCTCCCTTTGATGAACTGAAGTACAGCAAGCAGATGGTGATATGACTGACAGAACCCAATCATTGTTTGTTTGGAGAAACAGGTTGCATTTTTCCATCTGCATGGCAGGACAGTTTCCCTAGAAAGAAGCTCTCTGACTCTCCTGTCAAGTAAGCGAGTTTTGATTCCACAGACATGCAAACGTAAGACACTACTTTACACCAATTAACATATAAGACATTTGGGATCTGCCCAATGTTGCTGAATTGCCAGCAACACGAGCCATGAGGTATATTGAGATCTGCAGATACATGGTTAGGGAACTTCTATCATCGATGTAGTCCAAATACCATATCTTATTACTGCCTTCCAGGATCTCAGGTGCAGATTTCCCAACCTCTGTTCTTTGATATCCCATTAAGTGGAAATATAATAATTTTTCACGCTTTTCCATGCTACAGAGGCAGTCCCCAACTTTTCACCCCAAGTAAGCCCAAAATTTCTGTTGCTAAGCAAGAGAGTTGTTAAAGGAGTTTTCTCCCGTTTTATAACTTCTCTTGCCACAGTTAAGTAAATCACTGCGGTTGTTAAGTTAGTAATAGTTAGTAAATGAAATTTGGCTCATTTGACTTTGTCAATAGATCACAAAAGGAAATCACGTGAATCACTGTGAATGTCATAAAAAGATGCCAGTAGCCAAGTGTTCAAATTTTGATCACATGAATATGGGAATGCTACAACAGTCCTAAGCGTGAAAAAAGATCATAAGTCACTTTTTTCAGTGTTGTTGTAACTTTAATGGTCACTGTATGAATGATTGTAAATCGAGAACTACTAGTATGTGTGCTCAAAAAGCCACTGTTATCTACAGCAATTTCATCACAGTCTTACTACTCTAAAATTCAGACAGATTCACATACTGCTTTATTCCTAGATAGAAAAAGAAAAGGTGTTGGTAACCTTCTCAACAAAATAAAACCAAACTGGCTTAAAAATATAAGTCAGTAATACATTAGCTACATACAGAGAATATTGTGCTTTCAATAGAAGAGAATATTTGTAGATCAGGGTTGAACTAGGGGGTGTCCTCAGTGCTCTCTTAGTTTATTTTTTTGCCCATCTGCAAGAAAACAACTAAGCTCATAGAGCATCAGGGACCCCACAATATTGTGCTTCTTATTTGTTGCTGCAGCCTTATCTATGGACTGCCTTGTTGGGAAAAGCCAAGTGTTAATGTAGTGTCCCGTATGTAGTCAGATATTTCTGGGAGATTATATCCCAGCATGCAAAGCATATGCTATACTATTGCACTACAGACAGACTAGAGGCAGCCATTGGACACTCTCCATCTGTGTCCTTCTACATCAGATTGTATGGTCTGCCTGTGGTGGCACTATCCCTTGTAGAATCACAGTGGTACCCAGAAGGCAACTTTCTAGTTTGCAAGATACCACAGCAGACATATTTCCAGATTAAAGGACTCAAAGTAAGCCTTGATGCCACCTATCTCCATAAGCCACAAGGGTTGGATCAAGCAGCAAAAAAGGCCCAGATGTTCTAAATAGTATGAGGCTGCATGGAGGTTTCCGAAGTAGGATCTCCTTTCCAGGCTGTAATGGCGTTTTCCCCGGTAGCTTCTCCCTTCCAGGTTACTAGACGACTTTCTGCCTGGCTCGGATCTCCTGCCTTCCAACCACTGATGGTGCTCTCAGCAGACGGCTCCCCTGCTTTCCAGGCCACAGGAGCAGGGATGATGCTTGCCTCTGCAGCAGGAGTAGCCGTGGTGGCAACATTTGGTTTCTCCTTCCAGTCTGCTGGGGAGGAGGATGTGACAAGAGCCCCGGGGGCATCTGATGGGCCCCCTTTCCAGGCAGTGTGGGTGGTCATGTGACGCTCCAGCAGAGTACGGTGAGAGAAGTATTTGTTGCAGATGCAGCACTGGAAGCGTTCAGGGCGGTGGGTGCGCATGTGCACGTTGAGGGAGCTCTTCTGGGTGAAGCGCTTGCAGCAGATGGAGCACTGGAAGGCACGCACACCAGTGTGGGTCACCATGTGCTTGAGCAGATAATCCCGCAGTGAGAAGGAACGCCAGCAAATGCTGCACTGATGGGGCTTCTCACCTAGAAAGGGAACAGCACAGCAGGCTTGTTGAGAGGGCCAAATTTTCCTTTCTTAACAAAGAAGTTGCTCTCCAATGGGAAGAGGGGGGGGGAGAAACCAACCGACACCCCTCCTTTTATAATCCCAAAGCATCCCCAGATTATGGAGTCCTGTTAAACCTTTCTTTAGTTTATCACATCTATTTTTTTTTAAACTTAGTCCCAGTGCAAAAGCAACACAAAAAGACAAAGGCCTTCTTTCCAAGAATTTCACTGAAATCACTGCATTACTCTTTGCAGTTCTTGGGGACTCAGAAAAACAAGTTTTCTTCACAGCTATAAAGAGCTGCCTTGTCTGTTTTGCAATGCAGAGATCATTTCACTGAATAGAGTAACAAGGCAGGCACTGTGGTTATCTCTAGGACAATTACCACGACCTACACTGTACAGTATACAGGTTGTCCCTCTACCCATCACAATTCTGGGAGGCCCAGAATCTTGGATGCTGAGTGAAGCAGTTATTAAGTGACATGCCACATGACCACTTTGCTCAATGGTGCAATCCAGACTCTCCCAGTTGTGGTCATTAAGCAGCCATGTGTGTTTTAAGTGGAAGAGGGCTTGGGTCTCCTGGTCACTGTGGGCTGGGAAAAGGGTTTGGGCCTCCCACCTCATCTGGGAGCCTTGGGCACTCTCCCCATCCCATTGGGGATAACGATCACAAGAATGATGGCATTTGCTAGTGTTTTTGCCATATTTGAGCTCCATTCTTCTAGCACTAGGGTGTCAAACTCACATCGCCAGGGCGTCATCGTGTGATGTATTAGGCCTTTTCCCCACAAACGGATTTAGCTAAACTGGGCATGGGCATGGCCAGCACATAACACATCCAGCCCGCAGGCTGGGAGTTTGACAGCCCTGTTCTAGCATGTTGGAGAATTTCTCCTCCCTGTATGGGGAAGAAAATCTATCCACGCATATAATCCTTTGGGGATTGTAAAACGGCATGATGTTTTACAATGGCTAGAAATGTTTCCCCATTCTAAGGCTGTTCTGACTGCATGAGGTCATTAAACAACTGATCATTAAATTGAGGGCTACTTATATTGCCCTCAGGTAATTAAATGGTTATTAAATGGACAAATTTTCTTGGCAAGTGGTTGCCATTGCTTGCTTCCTAGGGCTGAGAGTGTCTGGTTCAAGGACACCCATGCCTAATAGATTTCCTCATTCCTCACTTATTAGATCAAGTAGGCTCTCTAATTATTATAATGATCTGGATTAAAGGCAAAAAAGAGTCTTCAGAAAATTTTGAGATGTAATTTTCATCCCTGTCTGCAGGTCAAAGCAGCTATGTCCTAGTGCCGTGATGGCGAACCTATGCCATGAATGCCACAGGTGGCACACAGAGCCATTTGTGCCGGCATGCAAGCTGCAGGCAAACTTACCTCACTGCGCACGTGCGTACCTAACAGCTGATTTTCGGCGGTTTGAGGTCTTTTTCGGCCTCCCAAAGGCTTGAGGAAGGCTTCTGCAGGCTTTGCAGGCCAAAAACTAGCCCTGTTTCATCAGTTCCTGTTTTTCTGAAAATACCGGAAGTGACGAAATGGGGCTAGTTTTCAGCCTGCAAAGCCTGCAGAACTTTAAGCCTCTGGGATGCCGAAAAGGCCTCAAACTGGCCGAAAATCAGCTGTGAGGCATAGTGCAGGTAAGGGGGCAGCAGGAGGTGGGGGGTGGAGATTGCGCGTGTATGCATAGAGGGTGTGTGTGGGGGGAATACATTGCCTTCTGGGTGCTGGCATGCGAGCATGAGCATGCAAGCGCACACACAATTTTTGACACAGGAGCCCAAAAAGGTTAGCCACCACTGTCCTAGTGACTGTAATGCTGTGTTTGCAGCAATCTGTGCTAAGATTCGTTTGCATTCTAAGACTGGCTTCTTGTAACCAGAGGTGGTATTTAGCTGATTCTGACTGGTTCTGGCGGACCAGTAATGGAAATTTTGACTGGTTCGAAGAACTAGCAAATACCACCTCTGCCCCTCCTCTCCCCTTGCAGAAATGCCCACATGCCCCGTTTTGGCTCCCTAGTAAGGAGGCTGACTAGGCCCAAAATGGCCTGCAGGAAGTGCAGGGTCCCCCGTGCTCCGTTTTGGCTCCCAGGAGGCTGCAGGGTGGTCTGCTAGGCCCAAAACAGGGCACAGGTGTGTACGGTGTGCCCTCCAGTTTTGGCTCCAAGAGGCTGCAGGGAGGCCTGCTAGGCCCAAAACGGGGCACGAGGGGTGCAGCGCAGCCGCCTCCACACCCTGTTTTGGTTCCCAGGAGGCTGCAGAGAAGCCCTCTAGGCCCAAAACGGGATGCAGGACAGATGCGGGGTGGGCCCCCGTGTCCCATTTTGACTCCCAGGAGGCTGCAGGAAGTGCTGCTAGGCCCAAAACAGGGTGGGGGTGTGGCTTAAAGAGAGAGAGAGAGAGAGAGAGAGAAAGAAAGGGGGGAAGGGAGAATGAATGAAAGAGGGGAAGGGGGAGGGAAGGGAGAAAGAGGGAAGGGAACGGAAAGTGAATGGATGGATGGACAGATGGATAGAGGCAAGGAAAGGAGGGAGGGAAAGAAAAAGGAGAGGAAGAACGGACCATAAAATCCCTGGCCTAGACGCAGATTCAGAGGATGTTTTGAAACAGCACAGCAATCCAGGGCTGGAAGGGACCTCGGAGGTCATCTAATCCAACCCCCTGCTCCAGCAGGAGACCTTATATAATCTTGGTTATTTTGGTGCCTCTAACACAGAGGAGAAATTCCCAGAAATTCCCAGGCATTGCCAACTTCTCCTCCCTAGTAAAAAAAAAACCCTAGAGCAAAAACTTCATGCAGTATTAAAAAGAATAGAAAAGTGGACTGCTGTGTATTGTTTAATGGACTGCTAAATTGGCAAAGTGGGCTGCTAAATTGGCCATGCCCACCCAGTCACATGACCACATAACCACACCCACCAAGCCATGCCCACAGAACTGGTAATAAAAATCTTTGAATCACAATACTGATTGTAACCATGATTATTTGACCCAGTCATAGTGGCTTATCCTAAAAATCAAACAAATTCCATCAACAGTAGTCACCAAGTTTGTCCAAAGTTAATTGAAAATTAAATGAAATTACTACGTTTAGTTAAAGTGGTGGAATTGAGAAAATCTATTTAGGAAAGGGTTTTTAGCCACACATTGTGTTTTATTTGGGACACACTCACTTTTTGTTTTAACTGTACCAATTTTCCTTTTGCCCCACCCCTATGAGGTTTGCTAATATGTTCCACTAAACCATGTCTGATGGCTCTCAATTTAAGGAATTTGTGCACAAAACAACTAATATTAAGTTGGTTTGGCTTCCCTAAGACCCAAATATTTCAATATCCAATACTGGTTTTCCAGCAGGATGTCAGCGGAGAAGGAAATTGCAAAATGTTGACAGGAAAAGACATTGCAGCAATTGCAAGAAACCAGATTTTCTCACCTTGAAGCTTCTTGCATCAAGTTTCTTGCATTTCCTCCATTCACTCAGCCATTCTCCTTAAAACATTTATTATCAAAACAGCCAATCCTACTTTCTTTCCATTATCATTTGTATTTCAACAGTAAAATTTGAGTTAGGTGTGACTTGGGCAATTTAGTTTGTTTTTATTTTCTAACTTTCATCCATCTGCACATTATTACAGGCAGTCCTCGACTTACAATCATAACTGAACTCAAAATTTCCATTGCTAAGCAATATAGTTGTTAAGTGAGTTTTGCCACAATTGTCCCAAAGGTGCTTTTTCAGGAGGCAACTGGGCTTTCTTGTTTTTTCTTTTGAAGTTTTGCTTTGCATCCTTTTTAGGTCATTGAAGCATTTGTAGGTTTATCTGTGTCCTCACAGTCACCTGAGTAGTGCTCCTGGTTCCTGTGGTCTGTAATTTTTCCTCTGGAAATCCATTCCCACTCCCACCACACCATTCAAAGGATGTTCATCCCAAATTGTATAACTAAATGTTTGTAGGATTCTCAGTCATCCAGGTCATGGTTGTCCCTCAATGACTCGCTAAAAGAATGCAAATAACCAGCTGTCTGTAAGGAATATAAATCCTTCCATTCCCCACTATCCTGTCAGAGCTGAAGAAGCTTCTTGGATGAGAAGTGAAACGTCTTCAAAAGAAAAAACAAGAAAGTCCAGTTGCCTCCTGAAAAAGCACCTTTGGGAAAACCATGACCTGAATGACTGAGAATCTTTACAGACTTTTGCCACAATTGTTAAGTGAATCACTATGGTTGTTAAGTGAGTAACAGGGTCATGAAGGGAATCTAGCTTCCCTATTGACTTTTATTGTCAGATTGCAGAAGGTGGCATAACGCTGGGACAATGCAACTATTATGAATACATGCCAGTTGCCAAGTGCACGAATTTTGATCACGCGACCATATGGATGCGGCAATGATTTTATCTGTGAAAAACAGTCATGAGTCACTTCTGTCAGTGCTATTATAACTTTGGTCACTAAATGAATGGTTCTAAGCCAAGGACTACCTGTATTGGTTCGACGGTTTGCTTTATTTTTAAATATCTGTGGCTCTATTTGTATTTTTGTGTGCATCTTTCCTGGTTGCATGTATTTACTTACAACTTTTTTGGGAAACCAGCAAGAAATGTTCTTTTTTTCTAGTGCAGTGTTTCTCAGCCCGAGTAACATTAAGATTTGTGGACTTTAATTCTTCGAATTCTCCAGCCAGCACATGCTGGCTGGGGAATTCTGGGAGTTGAAGTCCACACATCTTAACTATCCAGGTTGAGAACCATTGCTCTAGTCTAGGGCCAGCTCCTTGTGTCTGCCTTCGTTTACCATTCTCTCAAAATAGTAGGAAAAACATGACCTTGTTCAACCACTGAACAGTGATATTTTCTGAGGCCCAGCCTTGTTCTTCCCCAGCACTGGCAACCCACTTCCCAGGCTTAATGATTTCATTACCAGAATGGATGAACATATGCTTGGTGTAGTTCTTCCGAGAGCTGAATGTTTTCTGGCAGTGGCTACATTGATAGGAAGGTTCCAGGCAGCGGGAGGTTCCAGGTTGTTGGCTCTGCTGCTGCTCCCCAGAATGAAGGGCACTGGTGACCATTGTGTTGGGGCTCAGCTGCATCATATTGCTGGCACCTGACTCCTGCTGCTGCTGCTGCTGCTGCTGAATGCTGTAGAAGGTCTGGGCTACGCCACCAGGCTGGGGCAGATGGAACTGGAAGATGCTGGTATTACTGGTGACTGTGCTGGTATTAGTGACTTCCGCCTTGAGCTCCCGCTGGATGCCTAGGGAGGAGACAAAGGTCAAGCCCTCAGCCCCACCACTGCTGCTACGGGGTGGAAACCCAGAGGTGGAGCCACTTAGGTCTTGCTTGAATTCTCCTGTTAAGTTCCTCAGATTGGAAGCCTCCACATTGCAATCAGGATGGAATTTCTCTCTATCTCGAGAGGTGGAAACAGTAGCCTCTTCTCCACTCTCTTCTCCCTGCCAGGATGGGATGAAGGACTCGGAAAAGACATCCTGATTTCCAAAGAAATCCTGACCTTCCGGGGTGGCATAGTCCAAGTGGAGGCTCTCCTTCCGGTCAGCTCCACTGCTACCCCAGAGTCCTTTGCCTGGTCACTGAAATCAGCAGCAAAGGGCCGCTCCCACTGCATTCAACAAAGCAGCTCAGTTTGGCCTCTCTTTCTGTCTCCGACCCCTCTGGGCCTTCCCCACTACCTTCCTCTTCATCTTTAATTATCACCGGCATTGTCTCAGACAGCTGAAGCCTCACTGGCTGGCGCTGCTTGCGGCTATGGCAACTGGGGGCAGATTCAGTGGAGTGCAGGTAGGAACCTCCTGTGTCTCCTTCACTTATGGTCCCCTCACAGGCAGCTGCCCGAGCTTCTCTGTGCTGGGAGGACAGCAAGTCTCGCAGTTTATACCGCACTTCTGAGGCACAAAGCAGCTTAGGGGGTTCAAGGTGGGCAGCGTCAAGGTCACCTGGTCGTGAGAGGCTGCCAATGACCTCTTTGGATTGTTGCTCTGGGGGCTTGCCCGGCAGAACTCTGGGAAGGGAGACGGGTACCGCTGGAGCAACAGTAGGAGGTTTTGGGCTGCGATTCTGAGAGATGATCTGTGTGCATTCGTCAATGACAGTCTTGATTTGCAAGATGGAAGCAGCGGTGAGGATCTGCAGAGCTTCAGACTGGGCTACCACCAGGGAGCCACTATACATAAACTCCACCAACTGACGTACTACCTGGCTGGGGACCACGGGGGGTACCTCAATCTCCGAGTAGCCCAACAAGAGTTTATCATGGAAAAAGGGGCTTCCAGCAGCCAGTACACACCGATGAGCTCGCAGGGTGGCCTCCTGGATGTGTACTGTTACATCACAGAAATGACCACCTAGACGTTGCCCATTCAGGGTCTCCAGAAGAGACTTGCTGAAGTTCTGCAAATGAATATAATGAACAGCTTCGGCCATTTTGTCTTGTATCCCACTGGAATCTTTACAGCTCTAGAGCCTTCAAAATATACTCTGCATCACAAACAAGGTTGCCAGGCAAGAGAATCTCTAATAGAAATCCTGCAACAACATTGGAGAGAAATAAATTATCAGAGATGCCTCAGACGCTAACATTAACTTGGCAATCGTAAATCAAGGATAAGTTGATAGCAATAGCACTCAGACTTATATACCACTTCGCAGTGTTTTACAGCCCTCTCTAAGCGGTTTACAGAGTCAGCATCTTGCTCCCAACAATCTGGGGCCTCATTTTACAAACCTCGGACAATCAGAAAAGAGATAGCATAGATTGCAATTGGATAGTGGGTGGGCAAGAAGCTCACAAGGCTTCTTGTTTCTCACACTGTAAAGGAGACAAGAATGTGGAGAGTGAATTGTGATAATGTAGCTTTACAATAAAGTAGAATTATCTTATATTTTATGGACACTGAGAGCATTTGCACCAAGACAAATTCCTTGTGTGTCCAATCACACTTGGTCAATAAAGTATTCTATTCTGTCCTGTCCTGTCCTGTCCTGTCCTGTCCTGTCCTATCCTATCCTATCCTATCCTATCCTATCCTATTCTCCACGTGGTAGAGCTGACATGGTACAACAGGATCTTATTGTGTAATACTGGGCACAGCTTAATGCCTGAGAGACTTTATCTAATCTGGAAAAGCTAAGCAAGGGTGGATCTTATTAATATTTGGATGACAGTAAAGCCAAAAACTATAGACTGGAATGAGAGATCAAAACAACATTCCAGAAGGCAATAACAAGCAGCATTTGTATATCTGCATGAGCCACCAGTAGTTATTTGACTGAATCAAATTATTGATTAACAGAGATAATCAAATTATTACTAATAGAGAAAAATAGCTCAGTGGCTAGTTTGGTCACACATTCCCTCACTACATGTGGGAATTTTCATTTTCGGGTGGAGTGGGATCGATGATTCAGTACATAAGTACATATTCTGCAATGTAAGGAGGAAATCCCAGCTTCCAACTTTAGTATCTCCAAATAAGAGTCCAGGCAAGAGATAATGAGAAAGTTGTCCAACCAGTCATTTAAAAAAATTCCAATTTTGCTTTTTCAAATTCTAGTTTTGCTTTGATGGGAATTTGCTTTGATGGGAATTTGCTCATCAATGAGGCTTTTCAGAGAGGAAAGACTGAAAGACATCAGATCTTGCCATAACGTTGAATATCAAGTGTGACAGAAGTTTTGTTAAATGTAAAATGTACTACTTAATTGAGTATGTAAGTCTAATAATCGCCTTAGCATATGTAAATCTATACTCCACCCAAAAGCCACAGAGCAATAAAAATCTAAGAAGATTTCAAACATTCATATACAGTAAGTATGGATGAACAGTAGGGCAAACACTGCAAAATAGATATAGGAAATAAATAATAAGTACAAACCTGCCTTGTCAACCTTGCTATCTCCAGATGTACGAAGGCAATGTAACTATAAGAAAACCTAGGAGTTGTATTTCCAACACATATAGAGGACATCCAGGCAAAACTGCAACATATAAAATCAGTTTGTTTAAAAATACAGGCAACCAGATAATTATAGATAGAATTGTTTAACTGTAATCTTACTGAGAGGCAAACATAAACCTAACTAGAGAGGATATTATGAGATGATTTCAAGCCCTTTAAAAATGGAGTGGTCTTTAAAAGTTTTTTCTGGGCAACTACATACAGTGCATGCTGCCTACTGAAAAAGAAATTGATACTCTATCTAATCTTGTCTATAGGGGAAAAAAAGACAGTCTGCCAGGAAAGCCACCAGGAATAACTCCGAAATGCTGGGGCTAATTAAAAAGTCCTGACTTACTTTTTTATGCACAGAAAGTTTCTATCTCTGGTTACTGCGTTTGGGCCTTATCCAGCCAATATATATATATATATATGATATATGATATATAGAGATAGATAGATAGGTAGGTAGGTAGGTAGGTAGATAGATAGATAGATTATTCACACTGGCACAAAATGATCCTGGATATTGGACCAGCTCCCGGGTGAGTAATTAAATAATAGGAGTTATTGGATTTCAAGTTTGACTAGTGAAATACACTCTTCGCAGACTCAGAGCTATGCGCTTTATTCTCATGATTGCACGAGCTCCGGAGTTGAACTCTGCCTCCGCATCCGCCCCATGACTCGAACCACAACAGTCAGCATCTAAAGCTCTACCGCACCTGTGCCAAGAGAAGCCAGCCGTCCGGGCTGCCGATCATTCAGTACCTGTACCTGGGAACGGAACCGGCATGGGGCTTTGGGAACAAAGAGGCGTGGCGAGGACCCAGTGGGCGGGGCTTATGTTGGAGGTGGAGCCCCGCAAACCTACCTTCCCGGTCTGGCTTTTCTACGGTGACCTCCTTCCGTGTACTGTACGTCGCCTCTCTCCTGGCACTTCCGCACCGTGCCGTGTTGGCGGGCCGCGAATCCATAGAGACAAAAAGGGTAGAGTAGACTCCCTAATCTGAGAGTCTCCATTGTTGACTACAATTCCCAGCATCCGTCAGTACACACCGGTTGGGATCTATGGTCGTAGTGAAAGGAAAGATTAGGGCGGGCTGCATAAAGTAGAGTTTCTGCTTTTCTTTGGCAGGAAGGGCAGGAAAGCGCGGGAAATGCGGCAAGCGTTTCCTTTCTTCGCAAACGTTTATAGGCTGTCACAGAAACTTTTGTCGCAATAATACTTAATTGGAGGAAATTTGTTAGCCCACCTTGGCTGCCCATACTAGACTTCCGGAACTTAACTGCCCTTCAGATATATCGACTAGTATTTCAATGATGAACTTGCTCGTGTTAGTGGCGGGAATTCTAAATTAACATTTCTAACCGGCATAATTTTGTGAAAGGGTAAAAATAGACCAACCTTCTCTAGATGGGGTTTCTTTCTCTGTCTCCAAGTTTGTCCAATTTTACCTCAAACTGCAAACAGAAGGGGGGGGGAGTAATTAAAGTTGTTTAAATAGCTCCCTGCAAAGCAGAGGAAAAAACCTGCCTCCTTTCTTGACACCGTAAGAAGCCCCTCCCCAGATATTTTTTATTCTAAATATTAAGAGAGGCAAGGTAGAATATTTCCCCAAAGAAGTGGAAAAACATGTTCTTAAAGGCAGAAAGTAGCCTCAGTCTTTTTTAATAGCCTCAAGCAGAAAGCTCAAGTCTTTAAAGATGGATAATTTGTACCTATTAAGAAAGACTGGGACAATTTTCTATCGTAAACAAAATGCCTTTAGACACAGCTCTCACGGCTGATGGGAATAACAATTTACATTGCCCACTCAAATTCTAAGGATAGGACATGACTTTTAGGATATAAAAGTCACCATCCTTGAAATAGTAAAAGACACAAGGCTCAATATATTGCACAACCCCCTTGGAGCATCTCAATCACAAAATTCCAGAACCCTATAAAGATCTAGCTACTCACTCAGCCATTTTGTCCTCCACCCCAGAAACATTGCTGCTGTCACTGAAGTTTCTGGAAATCAAATAAACTGTCATCCCTTGCAGTCAGCCTTCATTTTATTTCCAGTGCAATTCTCCTCGCTTGGAACTGGATTTTTCTTCCCCCAAAATAAATCAGTAAAGAAGGGGAAACATTTCTTTTAAAATTTCAAGTTACCAGATCAACTAAATATAAAAAATCCCAATATTGTGTGCTCCCACATTAAATTGGGGAAAACTTAAGATCCAAGAATAGGTGTCTACCATAGTTATTTGAGCTGATAGTGTAGCTTGGTAATCAGACAAAGAATGTATGTATTTATTTATAAATACAATCTTCACCTGATTACCATGCTGCACTATCAATCCAAATAACTTTTGTTATTTCACAATGGCTTGCACAAGGATTTCACTTTACCTCCAAACAGCAACCTTGTCAAATAATTTAGATAAAGAGAGAAAAGCTATGTCAGTCACCCAGAAAATTATCTTTTGACAAGATAGCTTCTATTTACTGGAAGTTGGTGTGAAGAAGCCAATGTCACATAGTATCAAGAAAAAGCAAAACTTTTATTTCTGTACTGAAGTAGAATAGGTCACTGCTGAGTTTCATGCCCCAGGAGCACCCAAGAAATCAGGCACAATTATTTTTGTACAATTTACTGCAGGAAACATAATTGCTGATTGGTTTACATTTTTCACACAAAAGATGGAAGCTCTCCTTTCGGTAGTGGGGGTGGGAGAAGAGGACTGGGAATAGTTTGCTGCCAAATCATAACTACGGTTAAAATTTCAGATCTCAATCTGGTTTCATACAGACAGCTTTAAATTTATTTCCAAGTATCCAGCATTTTGATATACAAGATAAATTTTATAACAAAAGGAAAACTATTTCAAACAAAAGGAAAATAAAATATTAGGAGGGAGGAAGAATAATTCTGTTTTTAAATATAAGAAAGAGAAACAAGAGATACAATATATTCTAAATTAAATAATACATTATGATCTACCCCTTTAAGAATAAGGCAGTTGGCAATTGGCACTATATATTCTTTGTTGTGTGTGCATATATGTGTGCATTTCTCAGATTTGTATTGATGCTATTCAGCTCAAACATCAGTGCTCTGGAACAGTGGTTGCCAACTGGTGGGCGGCAAGAAAATTTTGATGGTCTGCAGAGAAATGTCCCCACTGCAAAGCACTCCCCCAAAGCAATTAATCCAGGCTGCTTGGGAACACAAGGCTGCACTGACCACATAGCCCGCCCACCCACTGCCACCCCACCCTTCGGCTGAGTGCAAACCTTACCTTGAGTAGAGCCATGCAAGCTGGAACTGAAAGGTAAGACCAACGGCAGGGGAGGGAAATCTGGCCCGGGGTGGCTTGCTGACATTGGTGGGAAAGTCGGTCCCATATTCCAGAGCTGCAGTAGTCACAAGACTGACCCTTTGTTCATCCCAGAGCAGCTCCTCCAGTCCATGACAAGCCGGTGCACCTAGGTGGAAGAGCAGCTGCTTCAGGATGACCAGAAGGCCAGTCCTGTGACTACTGCAGCTCTGGAATATGGGACCAACTTTCCCATCAACCTCAGCAAGCCACCATCAGTCAAAATTCATATTAGTAGTCCACGGAATTTAAAATTATGAGTTTGGTGGTCCCTGAGGTCCAAAACGTTGGCGAACCCTGCTCTGGAAGACAGTTTGATGTAATGGTTAAGGTATCATTAACCTGAGTCCTAATTCTGCCTTAGGTCTGCAGGACCTTTGGCCAGTCACTCCCTCTCAGGACTAGTTTGCAGAAACAAACTACTTTTGAAAATTGGAATTAGGCCAGGCAATTGTCGAGAGAAGAGAAAAAACAGGCACACACTTTAAAAAAAAATCATTGCAATTGAGTTTTTGGCACAAACTTTTAATCATTCCTACATCTTGATATTTTATGTGAAATTTTTATCCTAGCAAATAGTCCCAAAGAAAATTATACTTTTGGGGAGGAAAAATGGAGTGCTGTGCACCTGATTTAAAGTTTTAAAACTATTCTGTCTTAAAACATAATGTAAGCTATCTCTACCCCCTAATGGAATGTATCTCTGTTTCTAAGACTTAGAGACTGCAAAAGATTTCAGCCTGGTAAATGTCGTGTCCGTCGAGAAAGGAAGCTCGGAGTCAGTGACTTGGTTTCAGCTCTTTATTGGCTCCTGAAACAGCTTAAGCTTGAAGGGGAAAACTGCGGCTTTTTATTTCCGAGCCGCGGCGGCCGCGGCCAATGACACCGCTTCGAATCTCCCGCGATTAGTTTCCACCAATCGCGGGGGATTCGCAACGGGCCAATCAGTGCGGCTCGCTCGACCAATCCGGTCGCCGCGCGCTTTAACCAATCGCGACGCGGGGCTACGAGTATGTAAATTGACTTGTACAGAACACCCCTCCCCTCTTGGTTCGGTCCTACGTAACGTAGTCCCGTAGGTAGGCGGGGCTTCGTACTTGTCTACTTGACTTGCGCAGCTTAGTTGTTGTTTGGTTCCCGGCCGGTTCGGTCGGGACTTCTGTTTCTCTTGGCCCTGTCGATGGAACCCCCTGGAAGGTGTCGCTGGGCCTCTTGTTGCAGCTCCCTCCCGGTCTACCCGGGTTGGTCGAAACTGTGACTTTCGCCGCTCCTGCCTGGTCTTTCCGGGCTGGTTGAGCTGGCCTGGCTGTTCCTTCCTGGTGAGACTTCGGGCTGGCTGTTGACTGGTGAGTATTGCTGGTTATTTCCTATTTGATCCCCTGTATCTTCCCTCCCCTCTTGGTTTGTGTTATCGGGGTCGTCTGTGTTTGGTTGCGTGTCGGTTGTGTTTTTTGTTCTTGATCTTATTTGATCGATGTGGCGTTTCCATGTTTGTCCGTCGGTTGTCTGTAACCGGTAGGAGTGGGGTCCTGTCAGTTGGGTTATAGTTGCGGTACCCATAGTGGGTCTCCGGTAAGGTTTCTTGCATAGATTGCGTCGCCTGGTGCAAAAACCCGGTGCTTGCTAGATGAGTCCGGGGGTTTTTCCGGGTTGTATGTGGGGTGTAGTCTGTCGAGTGGTGACCTTAGTTTTCTCCCCATTAGTAATTCTGCCGGGCTTTTGTTAGTCGTTGTGTTTGGGGTGATATGTTGTATTAGGAGCATTTTATTTATTTTTTCTTGTATGTCCCGTGTTCGATCTTTTGGAGGGTTCTTTTTGTAAATTGAACCATCCGTTCTGCCCTACCATTGGCCGCCGGATGCGCCGTCGCTGTCAGTGCGTGTCGTATGCCTCGTTCCGCTAGGAATCTTTCGAATTCCAGCGAGGTGAACTGGGGTCCGTTGTCTGACACGATGACATCCGGGAGACCGTGGGTTGCGAAGAGTTTGTTTAAGACCTTGGTTACCGCATCTGTTGTGGTGGTCTTCATGTTGCTTATCTCCAGCCAGTTGGAGTAAGCATCCACCGTGATGAGGAATGTGTTCCCTTTTGTGGGCCCGGCAAAATCTATATGGAGTCTCGACCATGGTCCCCTGGGCGTTTCCCATTCTAATATTGGTGCTGCGGGGGATTTGGTCTGGTTTCTTGGCAGCGCGAGCACTTGGCTACCCAGGCCTCGATCTCCTTGTCCATACCTGGCCACCAAGCATAGCTTCTGGCCAAAGCTTTAGTCCTCACAATCCCGGGTGCCCTTCGTGTAATAATTTTAATACCTTCCCTTGCAGTTTTTCTGGTATGACCACCCTGTCCCCCCATAGCAAACAACCTTTCTGTAGTGACAGTTCTGTTTGCCGGTTTGAATGTCCTGAATGCTTCATCGTTGTCTTTCTCTGGCCATCCCTTTTCTACCCAATGTAATACCGCGCCAGACGCTTGTCTTTATTAGTCTCTCGGGCAATGTCTGACGCGGTTATGGGTAGGTCCGGCAATGTCTCTATGCTGAGGGTGGCCGTCGTGGGAGCTGGATCGTCGTCTAGGTCGGGAAGCGGCGAGCGGCTCAACGCGTCTGCATGGGAGATCGTTTTACCGGGTCTGTGTGTGAGCCGGTAGTCGTGGCGGCGAGGAACTCAGACCACCTTGTCATCCTGGGGGATAGGATGTTCGGGTGGCCTTGTTCCCGCCAGGATGCCCAGCAGCGGCTTGTGATCCGTGATGAGGGTGAATCGGCGGCCGTAGAGGTACTCGTGGAACTTCTTTACTGCTGCGGCGATGGCCAGTGCCTCCTTATCTAATTGGCTGTAGTTTCTTTCGGGTTTGCTGAGTGTTCTTGAAAAGAAAGCGATGGGTGCTTCTTTCCGTCTGGGAGTGTATGGCTGAGGACGGCGCCGGCGCTAAATGGTGAGGCGTCGCATGTGACGGCGATGGGTAGGGTCTCATTATACTGAATGAGAACGGCATCCGAGGTGAGCAGGTCTTTGGTATTCTTGAATGCGGTGTCCTCCCGTTTCCCCCAGGTCCATTTGGCCGTCCTGTCCAGGAGCCTATGCAAGGGCTCCGCCGCGATCGCTTTTGGGGCAAGAACACATTGTAAAAATTTAGCAGTCCCAGAAATGCCTGCAGCTCTGTTTTGTTCTTGGGTGTGGGGGCTTCCTTTATGGCTTTGACCTTGCTTCCGGTTGGGTGGATGCCATGTCGGTCTAGGAGGTACCCCAGGAACTCGACTTGCTCTGTGTATAGCTGGCATTTCTCTTTCTTCACCTTTAGCCCGGCCCCTTTGAATTTTTCTAGTACCTCCCTTAGGCGACCCTCTAGTTCCTCCTGGTTGGCTGCTGACACCAATACATCGTCAAAATAGGGAACCACCCCTTGATTCCTCGCAGCAGTCTCTCCATGAGGCTCTGGAAAATTCCTGGGGCTACGCTGACTCCAAACTGGAGTCGGTTACAACGAACGCTCCCGGTGGGTGACTATTGTTTGCGCCTCGGCGGTTTCTTCATCGACCGGCAGTTGCTGATATGCTTGCGCCAGGTCGAGCTTCAAAGACCTTGCCCCCCAGCGAGTGTAATAGGTGTTGCACTACTGGGACGGGGTAGGTGCTTTGTTGCAGGGGCGCAATTGAGGGTGGCCTTATAGTCCCCGCAGATCCTTACTGACCCATCTGGTTTGACCGGGGTGACTATAGGGGTCTCCCACCGGGCGTGGTCGATTGGCTGCAAAACCCCTGTTTGTGAGCTTGTCAATCTGCTCGTCTATTTTCTTCCCGGAGTGCAAAAGGCACCCGTCTGGGTTTTAGGCGTATGGGGCGACATTTGGGTCTAGGCTAAAAGAGATAGGGGGCCCTTTGTACTTGCCTAGGTGCCGTCGAATACTTCTTGGAAGTCCCTCGCCAGCTGCTGCTCCCAGTCGGCCTCTGTGGTGTGGTTTACTCCCGTGACCTCGATCCCGAGTGGCGCGAACCATTGGAGTCCTAAGAGGCTGGGTCGGTTCCGGTCCACGATAGTCAGGGGAAGTTTCGCGGTGCGGTTTTTGAAAGTCACCTCGAACTGTCCGGTCCCAATGACGGGGATGCGGTTCCCCTGATAGTCCTTGATGATCAGCTTCTGGTTCTCCAGTCCTCTTTTCTGGATGTTCGGCACCAGGCGCTTGAGTTCTTTCCAGGCGACCATGGAGAGGTAGGATCCGGAGTCTACCTCCATCCGGCATGGCTCGCCCTCGATGCTCACCTCCACGTAGACCTTCCGGGCATCCGTGGTTTCGGCATGGCCGATGGTGACCGTCTGGTGGGTTTCTTCTCTCTGGCGGCCTTCCCCGCTCCGCCGTCCTCGGTTGTCTCGGTTCCAGCGATAGTCGGCTTGGCGATCTCTGGTTCTCGGGGGGGTGTCGTCTCGTCCCCGGTTGCTTGGTTCTCGCCGGCGGGGGCTGTGTGTCTTTTTGAGTCGGCAGACTCGGGCGATGTGGCCCTTCTTGTTGCAATGCCGGCAGATCGCGTCGATAAAACGGCACTCTGATCGAAGGTGATTTCCCCCGCACCCGGCGCACTGGTTCCCGACTTACGACCCGTTGATCTCGCCGGTCCCGTCCTGTTTGTAGTCGGTGGGCGTCTTCCTCCTCGTCCGTGGTCTCGGAGGCGGAGTCCAGGTCCCCGTGGTGTGTGGTGGTTTCTCGTCGGCTTGTCTCGGGGTTTTCAGTGTGGTCCCCGTTGTCTGCCCTCCGAAGTCTGGCTGCTGACTTCCGGGTGGCTTCGGCTGCGGAAGCTTCGGCCAGGGCGTCCCCGAGGTCGATGTTGCCTTTCGCCATCAGTCGACTTTTTAGTGCCTGATCCCTGAGGCCTAGGACCACGCGGTCTCGGAGGATATCGTCCAGGTCCCTGAACTCGCACATCCCCCCTAGGTCTCGCAAGGCGGCTATAAAGTCGCTAATGCTCTCGTCCTGCCGCTGGTTTCGCCCGATAGAACTCATCCCGCCGGATGAGGATGGGCACAGCGGGGCGTAGTGGTTCCGAAGGAGTGGCTCGAGATCGGCCCAGTCCATCGCCTTCACGTCCTCGGGCTTCGCGAGGGCTTTGGCCATCTTAAACACTGCGGGCCCGCAGTGTGTGAGAAAACGGCCCTTTTCTTCTGCCGTTCGCATCCTTCAAATTGCTACTTTCGAGGAACATCAGGAATCTATCCGTGTACGATTCCCAGTCCTCGGTAGCGGGGTTGAAGGGTGCTGGTGGGGTCATGCTGGCCATCTCGTCGGTCTTTGTCTTCCTCGGGACACGTGCTCGGTGGCTATTCTCTGGATCCCATCCTGCGTCGCCAGTGTCGTGTCCGTCAAGAAAGGAAGCTCGGAGTCAGTGACTTGGTTTCAGCTCTTTATTGGCTCCTGAAACAGCTTAAGCTTGAAGGGGAAAACTGCGGCTTTTTATTTCCGAGCCGCGGCGGCCATGACAATGACACCGCTTGAATCTCCCGCGATTAGTTTCCACCAATCGCGGGGATTCGCAACGTGAGCAATCAGTCGCGGCTCGCTCGACCAATCCGGTCGCCGCGCGCTTTAACCAATCGCGACGCGGGGCTACGAGTATGTAAATTGACTTGTACAGAACAGTAAAGGTAGCTTCTTTGTTGTTTAATCACACTGAATGTAAGATTTATATATTTATTTATTAATCACATTTATATGGCCACCCATCTCACAAGAAGCATCCTTGTTGGGATACAATGGGGTGTTAAACTCATGGCACGTGCAGTTTAGCGAAGGGGGGAAAAGTCCCAATACATCACGTGATGACACTATGACATTGTGAATTTGACACCCCTGGCATACAACAATCAATAAAACAATATAAAACATTAACTATATAAAAATAAAAAAAATGAAAAATGAAAAACACTATAAAAATGTAAAGTATATAAACCACACGAGAAAGAAAAAAAGATCAACCAGAAAGGAACCATTTAAGAATGTTTCTGGTTTCTTGCGACCCCCAGGCCTGGTGACATAATCAATTCTTAAGGAACTTCCAAAATGATAGCAGGTCTCGGCTAACCTGACTTTGGGAGAAGAATGTTCCATAGGGTAGGTACCATGACAGAGAAGGCCTACCTTGTGGGACTCCCCAAAATGTCTCTCCCCTGACAGATGGTACTTGTAATAAGCCTTCTTTGCCAGATCTAATGGGGCAGGCTCATATAATCTGGTTCCATGCCATGAAGGACTTTAAGGGTTAAAACCAGTGTCTTGGTTGGACCCAGAAGCAGTCAAAATTGTAACAAGATACATTTCTGTGATAACTTTGACCTCCATTTCCAAATGAGGAATATTGATTTCTAAGCCAAGTAACTGCTAAATAACAACAACCTCAGAAAAAATAAGTATTACAATGTAAATAGGTTAATATGGATAAAAAATACATTCAACTTTCAACCTGCTTGGAATTTATAGGAGATACGGGCATAATAAAAATAAAAATAATAATAAAAAATGGTGTCCCCCAAGGCAGTGTTCTAGGACCAACTCTCTTCATACTCTACATAAATGACCTCTGTGATCATATTAAGAGCAACTGCACTCTCTTCGCTGATGATGTAAAGCTGTTCAATACCACAGACAATACTACTACCCTTCAAAAAGATCTTGACTATTTATCAGAATGGTCAAACAAATGGCAACTTCAAATCTCAACAAATAAATGCTCTGTCTTACATACTGGCAAAAAAAATCAGAAAATAAAATACAAGCTGAATAGTCAAGATCTTGTTGATGATCCAAGCTCTGTAAAGGACCTTGGAATACTCATCTCTAATGATCTAAGTGCTAGAGCCCACAGTAACTACATAGCCAAAAAAGGCATTAAGAGTTGTTAACCTAATCCTACGTAGCTTTTTCTCTGGTAATATCACACTACTAACTAGAGCATACAAAACATTTGCTAGACCAATACTCGAATACAGCTCATCAGTCTGGAACCCACATTACGTATCTGATATTAGCACAGTTGAGAAAGTCCAGAAATATTTCACAAGAAGAGTTCTTCACTCCTCTACTCATTGTAGAATACCTTATGCCACCAGACTTGAAATTCTAGACCTAGAAAACCTTGAATTACGCCGTCTTCGGTCTGATCTAAGTATGGTATATAAAATCATACATTGCAAAGTCCTACCTGTCAATGAATACTTCAGCTTCAACCATAACAACACAAGAGCACACAATAGATACAAACTCAAGGTAAACTGCACCAAACTTGATTGCAGGAAATATGACTTCAGCAACAGAGTGGTCAATGTCTGGAATATTCTACCTGACTCTGTGGTTTCTTCCCCAAACCCCAAAAACTTTAACCTTAGACTGTCTATTATTGACCTCAGCCCTTTCCTAAGAGGTCTGTAGGGGGCGTGCATAAAGCGCACCAACATGCCTACCGTCCCTGTCCTATTGTTTCTTTTATTTTTCTTATATGTACCCATTTCATGTATTCATAACTATGTATATACTTATACCTATTATCTTGTAAGCGATTGACAAATCAAATCAAATCAATCAATAAATAAATAATACTTTGTCCTACTTGGCAATAAAAGAGAAGCTTTCATTAAGTCAAAGTTGATTATTGTATTTCTATTGGCTTGAAGAAATCTGTTGCAATGTCAAATATAAAATGCTTAATTCTCATTTTGAGAAATCATGTTGTATTGCTTAATCTTTAATAGCCACATTGGTGCAGAGGTTAGAGTGGAGTACTGCAGGCTACTTCTGCTGATTCTTGAATGCCTGTAATTTGGCACTTCAAATCTCACCAGACTCAAGGTTGACTCAGCCTTCCATCCTTCCAAGGTGGGTAAAATGAGGACCCAAATTGTTGGAGACAATATGCTGACTCTGTAAATCGCTTAAAGAGGGCTGTAATGCACTGTGAAGCTGTACCATGACAGAGAAGGCCTACCTTGTGGGTCTCCCCAAAATGTCTCTCCCCTGACAGATGGTACTTGTAATAAGCCTTCTTTGCCAGATCTAATGGGGCAGGCTCATATAACCTGGTTCCATGCCATGAAGGACTTTAAGGGTTAAAACCAGTGTCTTGGTTGGACCCAGAAGCAGTCAAAATTGTAACAAGATACATTTCTGTGATAACTTTGACCTCCATTTCCAAATGAGGAATATTGATTTCTAAGCCAAATAACTGCTAAATAACAACAACCTCAGAAAAAATAAGTATTAAAATGTAAATAGGTTAATATGGATAAAAAATACATTCAACTTTCAACCTGCTTGGAATTTATAGGAGATACGGGCATAATAAAAATAAAAATAAAAATAATAATAAAAAAATGGTGTCCCCCAAGGCAGTGTTCTAGGACCAACTCTCTTCATACTCTACATAAATGACCTCTGTGATCATATTAAGAGCAACTGCGTTCTCTTCGCTGATGATGTAAAGCTGTTCAATACCACAGACAATACTGCTACCCTTCAAAAAGATCTTGACTATGTATCAGAATGATCAAACAAATGGCAACTTCAAATCTCAACAAATAAATGCTCTGTCTTACATACTGGCAAAAAAAATCAGAAAATAAAATACAAGCTGAATAGTCAAGATCTTGTTGATGATCCAAGCTCTGTAAAGGACCTTGGAATACTCATCTCTAATGATCTAAGTGCTAGAGCCCACTGTAACTACATAGCCAAAAAGGCATTAAGAGTTGTTAACCTAATCCTACGTAGCTTTTTCTCTGGTAATATCACACTACTAACTAGAGCATACAAAACATTTGCTAGACCAATACTCGAATACAGCTCATCAGTCTGGAACCCACATTACGTATCTGATATTAGCACAGTTGAGAAAGTCCAGAAATATTTCACAAGAAGAGTTCTTCACTCCTCTACTCATTGTAGAATACCTTATGCCACCAGACTTGAAATTCTAGACCTAGAAAACCTTGAATTACGCCGTCTTCGGTCTGATCTAAGTATGGTATATAAAACCATACATTGCAAAGTCCTACCTGTCAATGAATACTTCAGCTTCAACCATAACAACACAAGAGCACACAATAGATACAAACTCAAGGTAAACTGCACCAAACTTGATTGCAGGAAATATGACTTCAGCAACAGAGTGGTCAATGTCTGGAATATTCTACCTGACTCTGTGGTTTCTTCCCCAAACCCCAAAAACTTTAACCTTAGACTGTCTACTATTGACCTCAGCCCTTTCCTAAGAGGTCTGTAGGGGGCGTGCATAAGCGCACCAACATGCCTACCGTCCCTGTCCTATTGTTTCTTTTATTTTTCTTATATGTACCCATTTCATGTATTCATAACTATGTATATACTTATACCTATTATTTTGTAAGCGATTGACAAATCAAATCAAATCAAATCAATCAATAAATAAATAATACTTTGTCCTACTTGGCAATAAAAGAGAAGCTTTCATTAAGTCAAAGTTGATTATTGTATTTCTATTGGCTTGAAGAAATCTGTTGCAATGTCAAATATAAAATGCTTAATTCTCATTTTTAGAAATCATGTTGTATTGCTTAATCTTTAATAGCCACATTGGTGCAGAGGTTAGAGTGGAGTACTGCAGGCTACTTCTGCTGATTCTTGAATGCCTGTAATTTGGCACTTCAAATCTCACCAGACTCAAGGTTGACTCAGCCTTCCATCCTTCCAAGGTGGGTAAAATGAGGACCCAAATTGTTGGAGACAATATGCTGACTCTGTAAATCGCTTAAAGAGGGCTGTAATGCACTGTGAAGCTGTACCATGACAGAGAAGGCCTACCTTGTGGGTCTCCCCAAAATGTCTCTCCCCTGACAGATGGTACTTGTAATAAGCCTTCTTTGCCAGATCTAATGGGGCAGGCTCATATAACCTGGTTCCATGCCATGAAGGACTTTAAGGGTTAAAACCAGTGTCTTGGTTGGACCCAGAAGCAGTCAAAATTGTAACAAGGTACATTTCTGTGATAACTTTGACCTCCATTTCCAAATGAGGAATATTGATTTCTAAGCCAAATAACTGCTAAATAACAACAACCTCAGAAAAAATAAGTATTATAATGTAAATAGGTTAATATGGATAAAAAATACATTCAACTTTCAACCTGCTTGGAATTTATAGGAGATACGGGCATAATAAAAATAAAAATAAAAATAATAATAAAAAAATGGTGTCCCCCAAGGCAGTGTTCTAGGACCAACTCTCTTCATACTCTACATAAATGACCTCTGTGATCATATTAAGAGCAACTGCGTTCTCTTCGCTGATGATGTAAAGCTGTTCAATACCACAGACAATACTGCTACCCTTCAAAAAGATCTTGACTATGTATCAGAATGATCAAACAAATGGCAACTTCAAATCTCAACAAATAAATGCTCTGTCTTACATACTGGCAAAAAAAATCAGAAAATAAAATACAAGCTGAATAGTCAAGATCTTGTTGATGATCCAAGCTCTGTAAAGGACCTTGGAATACTCATCTCTAATGATCTAAGTGCTAGAGCCCACTGTAACTACATAGCCAAAAAGGCATTAAGAGTTGTTAACCTAATCCTACGTAGCTTTTTCTCTGGTAATATCACACTACTAACTAGAGCATACAAAACATTTGCTAGACCAATACTCGAATACAGCTCATCAGTCTGGAACCCACATTACGTATCTGATATTAGCACAGTTGAGAAAGTCCAGAAATATTTCACAAGAAGAGTTCTTCACTCCTCTACTCATTGTAGAATACCTTATGCCACCAGACTTGAAATTCTAGACCTAGAAAACCTTGAATTACGCCGTCTTCGGTCTGATCTAAGTATGGTATATAAAACCATACATTGCAAAATCCTACCTGTCAATGAATACTTCAGCTTCAACCATAACAACACAAGAGCACACAATAGATACAAACTCAAGGTAAACTGCACCAAACTTGATTGCAGGAAATATGACTTCAGCAACAGAATGGTCAATGTCTGGAATATTCTACCTGACTCTGTGGTTTCTTCCCCAAACCCCAAAAACTTTAACCTTAGACTGTCTACTATTGACCTCAGCCCTTTCCTAAGAGGTCTGTAGGGGGCGTGCATAAGCGCACCAACATGCCTACCGTCCCTGTCCTATTGTTTCTTTTATTTTTCTTATATGTACCCATTTCATGTATTCATAACTATGTATATACTTATACCTATTATTTTGTAAGCGATTGACAAATCAAATCAAATCAAATCAATCAATCAATAAATAATACTTTGTCCTACTTGGCAATAAAAGAGAAGCTTTCATTAAGTCAAAGTTGATTATTGTATTTCTATTGGCTTGAAGAAATCTGTTGCAATGTCAAATATAAAATTCTCATTTTGAGAAATCATGTTGTATTGCTTAATCTTTAATAGCCACATTGGTGCAGAGGTTAGAGTGGAGTACTGCAGGCTACTTCTGCTGATTCTTGAATGCCTGTAATTTGGCACTTCAAATCTCACCAGACTCAAGGCTGACTCAGCCTTCCATCCTTCCAAGGTGGGTAAAAAGAGGACCCAAATTGTTGGAGACAATATGCTGACTCTGTAAATCACTTAAAGAGGGCTGTAATGCACTGTGAAGCTGTTTATAAGTCTAAGTGCAATTGCCATTGCCAATTTTTGTCTCACCCCAACAATTGACAAGAGACAACTTTAGGATTCTTCTCTGTGCATGACCTCTTGGAAGTGTTCAGGGTATGGTTTAAAGAGAGTCAAATGCTGACATAAAAGCCAAGAATAACAGGTATTCCAGTATCAAGATCCATCATTACCAGATTACCTAATCCTCTTGGAAGTAAGGGGGAAGAAGAATCATTTAATTTTCCATCATGTTCCAGAAGTATATTATCCTAGAAGTTAATTATAGGTTAATTAAAATAGCAGGTGATTCATAGAACCTATTTCCTACATGGGAAGTAAGAGATAGTACCAAAAAGTTTCTGATCAAAAAGTTGTGCAGGTTTTTGAAGTACTGAAGAAAATATCAAAATGCATGTATGAATGAAGAAAGATACAACAATTAAGTAGGATCATTGGTGTTTGCCCTTCTAATTCTGAAATGAGTAATTCAGATAAAAATCAGGAAAGAGTGATTTCTTTTTTGAAAAGTTTATCTTGCTTATCACCAATTGTGCAAGCATAATAAATCTGTTCAAATACTTATCTGAATAAGATTAGAATGGAATATAAGTCAATGCACATGTTTATATAATTTTACAGTCCACAGCTCCTTTCAAAGCTCCTTGCTATTGTAAGGAGAATATATTGCCCTTTTTCAATGCTAGAGCAAACATCTTCAGGTCATAAAAAAGTGTGGAGGAAAACTTATTTGTATCAAAGAAAGAAGTGCATTGCCATTGTAAGGCTTTTACATGCCTACACTAGTGGTTAGCCTTTACCCAACTAATATCAACTTGAAGTTAGCTATTTATTGTAGTTGACATTAGCCCTTCAAATAGGCCAGGTCAGAAAGAGACATTGGAAGAGAATGCTACTTCCAATTCCAAGAATGCTACTTCCATGTTGTTGAGTTCAATAGAGAATTTTGAAGCCTGCCTAATTTTCTGTCTGTCCTATCTTACACTAAAAAAAGAATCAAGGCATGGTTATCTTGAGTTGTCTCAATCTCCATCTCTCAATCAATAGTGTAATTGCTTCTCCAAGTCTCTCCTAAGTTGCTCTTTCATATCTTTCTCTTTGTCCAAATTCCTTTACAATCTCACATACAGTAGTTATCAATCTACTTTTCTCCTCTCTCTCCTTCTACCATCTTTCTCCTTTTTGGACCTGAGGTCCAAACTGCTTCTCAGCTTGTCCACCTGGGTGAACTTGCAGCTCTTTATAGCATATTGACTCAGAAATATATAGAAGAAACCAGTTTTGGTTAGAAGTGCAAATATATTTGATATATATTTTCCATTATATGCTTGCTTACTCTCATGTAATCCCTTTCCCTCCAAAGAATGTAAATGATGATGTCATCCATCTGGCTCTTGGCAGATCTGGTCTCTCCACATTTTCTGACCTTGCACTACTTCTTTGAGTTTTTCTTTGCTAAGGTTGATGTTAGTTTTGATGGTGCCCAGCCACTGTGTTCTTTGGCAGCCTGATTTGCTTTTACTGCTAATCTTTCCAAACATTATTGCTTTCCAATCCATGTTTGTCAGTCACCTTTCCTATCCAATGGTGAATGTAAATTAAAACAATAATTCTCTTCTTGCTAGTTATCCCATTGCTGGGTGGAGGATTCGAAAGGGCAGGAGATAGTGACAAGTCTATAAGACCTTCATCATGAGTTCAGTTCTATAAACCTCCTGTTTGGGTTCAACTGGCTCTCTGGGATTGCATCCTTCTGAGGCTGTAAAGCAAAGAAACCTGAAGTAAAATCATAAGCACTGTTGTGGTCACATGATTTTCACTTAATGATCATTTTGCTTAACCAATTATCAAAACCAGTCTGGGTTACCAAACAAAGACTAATATTAATATATCCTTTCCCTCTATTTTGAACAATCCAAGTTATCTAAATATTACTATGTTAATAATTTTAATTAATAATGTGCTCATTTCATTGTTTTGAGATAACAATATATCAAGATTCATAACAAAATAAGAAAAAAGAGCAGGCCTTACAGGAAAAATTTCCTTTCTCTTCCTACAATCTCTACCTCTGTTTATGTACCAACACATTTTAGAAGGTGTGTGTGTGTGTGTGTGTGTGTGTGTGTGTGTGAGAGAGAGAGAGAGAGAGAGAGAGAGAGATGGCTCAGTGGTTAAAGACATTGAACTTGTTATATGTGTGTGTGTGTGTGTGTGTGTGTACATATATGTGCATGTGTGTATGTGCATGTATATAAACATATATATGTATATATACACATATACATACGCACATGTGTGTAATACACACACATATTATATGCAGATATATATATTGCTGTTTTTTAAAAAATTTTATTGGTTTTTAAAACAAACATGAACAAACAAAACATAAAAACATCAAGCCATCTTCCATATATATACATACAGTGTGCCAGTTGGTTTACAAATTGTTTTGTGCTTCCATTTCGTAGTCTTCTATTACAATTACATTATATATATTCTCGTACTTTCAATCAAATATTAAATACATTAATATCATTATTAATCAATCATTTGATTATACTTTTATTCATTCATGTTTTACAAAATAATCATATTTTACTTAATTTGTTTTATGACGGTTCATATTATCATCCCAAATCTATCCTAAAATCATTTTGTAGATATAATTAGAAAAGAATACATCTTTATATATTTATTATTTTCTAAGAATCTACATATTTAATTACTATATTTTATTGTCTAACCATTGATAGAATAGATCCCAAATTTTGTAAAATTGTTTATCCTCTTGTTCTCTAATTTCAAATGTCAATCTACTCATTTCAGCACATTCCAATATTTTCTTAATGATTTCCTCCTGTGATGGTGTTTTCTCATTTTTCCAGTTTTTAGCAAATACAATCCCTAGCCGCTGTTAATACATTTACAATCAGGTATTTCAAGTCTTTACTATATATTTCAGGTAAAATTCCCAATAAAAATATCTCTGGTTTCAAATCTATATGCTTTTTTGTCATTTTTTCCAACCACGTGTGGATTTTAGTCCGATATTTTTTAGCATCCGCACATGTCCACCACATATGGTAATATGAGCCAGGTGTCTGATGACATTTCCAACATTTTTCGGATTTATTCTTGAACATTCTTGATATTCTTGTCGGGGGAAAATGCCATCTTATACAAATTTATATGCTGTTGACATTGTCATTTTATAATTTTGAGACCACAGTTTTTGCCATTTCTCTAGATCAATCCAAAATCCAAAATTCTTCCCCCAAGCAATCATAGTTTCTTTAACTTGTTCTTCTTCTAGTTTAATTTCTAATAAATATCCATACAGTTTTTTAATCACCTTTTCATCAGTACCTGTCAAAATCTTATCTAAGTCAGTCAGTTTATCATAGAAACCTTCTGTTTTAGAATCTTTATCATACCTTGAATGTATTTGCGCATATGAAAACCGATTCATCTTTATACCTTGTTCCTCTAATTTTTGCATAGATTTAAGTTCACCCTTTTCATTCAATATTTCACCATATCTAACTGTTTGTTCCTTTTGTATATTATAGGATAAGAAAATGCTTCAATAGTCGATAGCCAGACTGGAATTTTCAAATAACATTGTCTTTTAATCTTCTCCCAGTTTAACCACAGAGACTCCCGTACATAATGTCTTCTAAAGTACCCCTGTGTTTTAGTTCCTTTATACCATAAAAAAGCATGCCACCCCAACAACAGATCATGTCCTTCTAATGTCAACAATCTAGTATTTCTTAATGTTATCCATTCCTTAACCCACATCAAATTTGTAGCTTGGTAGTACAACTCCCAATTAGGCAAACTAAATCCTCCTCTTATTCTAGCATCTTGCAAAAGTTTTAACTTTATTCTCGCTTTCTTACCTTGCCATACATATTTCAACACAATTTTATTTAAATCTTCAAAGTAATCTTTTCCAAGCCTAATTGGAATTGTTTGGAACAAATATAAAATTCTGGGTAATATATTCATCTTGATTGTTGATATTAATGACAGTTTCAAATTTTCCGATTTTGCCAATTCTAGCGCTATCTGCTGCTTAAGTTTGATATAATTATTCTCTTTTAGTGTACTGCATCTTGCTGTCAAATATATCCCAAGTACTTGATTTTATTCGTGACCTGAGTTAGGTAACCATGTTATTCCTGCCTGACTGCCGTGCGGATTCTGCTAGGGTGTATATCCCTAACAACCTGGATTTTCAATAGATCTGCCAGTTCTTCCTTTTGTCTTGATAACATATTCTTTGTCAAGATCTTTGTCTTATCTTTATTTATTTTCAAACCAGCCACCTTTCCATACGTCTCTATCTTTTCTATCAATTTTGATGCTGTTTCTAGTGGGTCTTCTAAAATGAAAACCAGATCATCTGCAAATGCTTGCAATTTAAATTCTTCCTTTTTAATTTTCATCCCTTTTATATTCTTTTCATCTCTAATATTTCTATTTAGCACTTCCAAGGTTAACACAAACAACAGAGGTGATAGTGGGCACCCTTGTCTTGTTCCTTTTCTTATATCGATAGTCTGTCAGTTCTCCCTCTATCATTACCTTTGCCATTTGCTTGTAATATATAGCTTCTATTGCTTGAATAAATTTTTTAGCAAAGCCCATCTGTTCCAGCAGTAATAACATGAATCGCCAATTCACATTATCAAATGCCTTCTGTGCATCTAAAAATATCAAAGCCATTTGTTTTTCAGGATGTGCCTTGTAGTATTCCAAAGTGTCCAAGATTACTCTCATATTGTCTTTAATTTGTCTCTTTGGCAGAAATCCATTTTGATCAGGATGGATAAAATTGTTTAAGTATTTTTTAAGTCTTTCTGCCAATATTGAAGCAAAAATTTTATAATCTGCGTTTAGTAAGGAAATAGGTCTATAGTTCTTGATTTGTAATGGATCGGCCTCCTCTTTTGGAATAAGTGTAATATAAGCTTCTGACCATGATTTAGGTATCCTCTTCTTTAACATAACTTCATTCATAACTTCTAGCAATGGAAGGTTCAACGATTCTTGTAATGTTCTGTAAAATTCTGCCGGAAGTCCATCTGGGCCTGGTGCCTTTCCATTATTTTGCTTCTTGAGTGCTTCCGTTAACTCCATCATCGTTATATTGCTTTCTAACATTGTTTCAATTTCTTTAGGTATCTGGGGTAGATTAGCATTCTGTAAGTACTGTTTAACTCTTTCTTCATCAATATTCTCTTGTGTGTATAGTTTCCCATAATAGTCTTGAATGATTTCCTTCTTCTCTTTACTACCATAGCAAATTTGGCCTTGGTCGTCTATTAATTTTCCTTGATTCTTTCTCCTTTCTCAATTTGTATGCTAACCATCTACCTGGTTTATTTGCATCTTCAAAGAAGTTCAGTTTAACACCTCTAATTTTCTGTGCTAGTTCTTCTTTTTCTATTAGACCCATTTTATGTTTGGTTATATCCATTTTTAACTTAATGTCCTTTTTCTGTGGCATTTTCTGTAACTCTTTTTCAAGTCCTTTATACTCACCCTCTAGTGCCTTAGAGGCTAATCTTTTCATGATATTTCTTTTCCTTGTATAGTCTATTATCAAGCCTCTGGAATATGCCTTCATTGTATCCCATATGTTCTGGATTGATATATCTTCTTTTTTGTTTTCTCTAAAGAAAAAAGCCAGTTCTTTCTCTATCCACTGTGTGAAGTCTTTTTCCTTTAAAATAGTATTATTTAACGTCCATCTAGATCAGGGGTGTCCAACCTTTCACCTTCCCTGGGCCACATTAGAAGATGAAAATTTGGTTTGGGCCGCACATATAATAAATTGTTATAAAATAATTATATTATAAAATTATATAACAAATTATAAATTATAAATTATTTTTATTATTTATAATTAATTATTTATTAAAATTATTTATTGTTTATAAAAATTATTATTTATAAAAATTATTAATTATTTATTTTGCCGGGTTGGGGCGGCGGCAGGGGGCAGAGGTGGGGGCGGCGGTGGCGGGGGCAGAAGCGGTGGCGGGGCAGAAGCGGCGGTGGCGGGGTGGGGGCGGCAGCGGCAGAAGAGGCGGCGGCGGGGTAAGCTGGTTCTGGCCATGGCCTCCAACTTTAACGACATAGTCAAGCAAGGCTATGTGAAAATCCGCAGCAGGAAGCTCGGGGTGAGTGAGAAGAGGGAGCCGAGCGCTTTGTTTCTCCTCTCCCCCCCCGCCCGCCCCTTTCCGTCATCTCCCGGGCTGGGTGGCGGTGATGGAAAAGCAGGCAATCTTCGGGACTAGGAGACGTTGGGTCTGACTTGGCGGGGCGTGGAGGGAGGGGGCTTGTCAGGCTGGTCTGGTGCGGGAGCCGAGGCTTGCGCTTGCCTCAGGTTCCCCGGATCGCTCGCCTCGGAGCTGCTCGCTCTGGACTTCGGCGTGCCTGGTTTCTCTCTCTCACACTCTCTCCCCCCCCACCTTGTCCCTTGCGCGCCTGCCTTGCCCGCTTCCTGCGAGGAAGGCAGCACGCAGTGTTGGCCATCTCGTGTGCGGGCAGGCATCGGGGTTTGCTTGGGGAGGAAGCGCCGCGGATGTCAGTCGGAATTGAGCTCAAAGTGTGGCTAGGACTGCGGCTCAATTGCCGTGGCGGGCATGAGACGCCGCTGGGCTGTGTTTTGCCTAGAAATCTGACTGAATTCATCCGGGAGGATTGTCCTTTTCACTCAACCTGGTTTTTTTTTTTGCGGGGGCAGAAGCAGCAGTGGCAGAAGCGGCGGCAGCAGGGGCAGAAGCGGTGGTGGGGGCAGAAGCGGCAGCAGCGGCGGCGGGGTGGGGGGCGGCGGCAGAAGCGGCGGCGGGGCAGAAGCGGCGGGTGGCGGGGCAGAAGCAGCAGCAGAGGCGGTGGGGTGGGGGTGGCGGCAGAAGCAGCAGCGGCGGGTGCAGAAGCAACGGTGGGGGCAGAAGCGGTGGCGGCAGGGTGGGGGGCAGAAGCGGCGGCGGGGGCAGAAGCAGCGCCGGGCGGGGGCAGAAGCAACGGTGGGGGCAGAAGCGGTGGCGGCGGGGTGGGGGGCAGAAGCGGCGGCGGGGGCAGCAGCGGCGGCGGGGGCAGAAGCAGCAGCGGCGGCGGTGGCAGGGTGGGGGGGCGGCGGCGGGGGCAGAAGCAGCAAAGGCCTTTTCTGTTGCTCCTTGGCGTGGCGCTCGCCTCGCCCCGCCTCGCGCCTGCCTCTCCTCCTCCTCCTCGCTGGCTCTTGCCAGAAGGTTGGGGTGGGCACTGGGCCACATTACAAGGTGACCTGGGCCGCATGCAGCCCGTGGGCCGCGGGTTGGACAAGCCTGATCTAGATCTTCTTCTTTGTCCTTTCCATTTAATTGTCATTGGATTGTGATCTGCCCAAGTACTTGTTTCAATATTTATTTCTTGAATATTAGTTAACAATTCTGTTGACATCCATATCATATCTATTCTGGATCATGATAAATGTCTGTTTGAGTAGAAGGTGTATTGTTTGGTTTTAGCATTTCTTTCTCTCCATGTATCTTTTAAGTTTATTTCATCTACCATTTTAAAAAAAGATTTAGGGGGGATCTTTCTGTTTTGCTTTCCACCATTAGTATTCTTCTGTCGTCATCAGTATAAATCAATTTCGCTGGGATAATTTCTTTAATAAGATAAAGATTATAATAATAATATAAAACCACTCCTCTTTTCTTGCATTGTGTCAAGGAAGTAAATATTTTCCCTAATTTTGGATGTCAACAATTGTTCATATTGCTTTTTAATATGTACTTCTTGTAGGCAGATTATATCAAATTTTAATTTCTCTAATTTATGGAAGATTTTCCTTCTTTTAACAGCTGAGTTAAGTCCATTTATATTAATTGTAATCAATTTTTCTCTTCCGTGGTTATATTTTGTAGTTAGGTTTAACAGCTCTTGTAGATCTTGGTTCACATTGTTCTTTGGTTTCCTCCTTTCCACCTACTGCACCTTCTTCTTTTTCAGTCGTCATTTGGCAGTCCTCTTGGAAATTTCTTTTTCTGCCTCTTCCTCTTTCCCTCTAAAAAATTCTGTGTAAAATTATTCAGCTTTCTCAACTGAGTCAATTCTATATCTCTGTTCTTGCCATGTGAACATTAAACCTTCTGGAATTAGCCATCTATAATTCACCTCTTTTTTAAGTAGCATTTTGATCAGGAATCAGTATTCTCTTCCCATCTTTCTCACACTTCTGGGTACTTGTTTCAAGACCACAATCTTCTTGTCTTTGTATTTCAATGTTTTCTCTCTTGCCACTTGCAATATTTGTGTTTTAATTGCTTTCTTTGTAAATCTGATTTACAAAGTAAGCTATTTCTCATTGCTTGGTAAGCTATTTCTCATTGCATATCTTGTGAAGACTCGATAGACCTCATCTATTCCATCCATCATCTTCTCTTCAGTTATTTCCAAAGCTTCAGCCAATATTTCTATCATTATCTCAGCTAGGTTTTGTCCCTTTTCTTCCTCTATGTTTTGGAATCTAAGATAAAATTCTGATTTGTACATCTCCCATCTCAGCATACCACTTTTATCTTGTTCAACCACAGTTAATCTGTTATCAATATCTCCAATCTTCTTGTCTCTTTGTTTATCTTTTTCTTCAATTTTTTTTGGAATCTCTCATCGTACTTCATCATCATTTGTTGGATGTTCTCCACCTTTTCATCAGTTTTCCCTGTTCTTTGTTCAATGTTCTCTGTTCTCTTTTCAGTATTCTCTGTTCTTGTTTGAATATTTTGAATTCCTTGTATAATCATCTGCAGGGTCACTTTTTCTTTTTCTTGCCGTAACATTGTCTGTATTGAATGTTGTCCTCCAGATGGTGGAGAGGATGAAGTAGAAGTTGAGGAACCAGGGGCTGTTAATTTCCTACTCATTTCGAGCAATTCAGAATCTTCAGGTTCTTCTAGACCAGGGGTGGGCAAAGTTTTTGGCTCGGGGGCCACATTGACTTTTAAAATTTGACAGACGGGCCGGGTCAGCACAAGATTTTTTGGGAATCGCCCCCCCTTCCCCCCCTCTTCTCCTCCTTCCCCTCCCCTTGGAGGCCCCCTGAGTCAGGAGTTGCTACCGCCGGCGCGGCTCGCGCGCTCCAGTCCCGCATTGCCTCGGGAAGGGAAAGGCAAAAAGGAAGAGCCACGGCGGTGCTTTGCAACGGGAGCAGCGGCACCGGAGGCTCAGGCTCAGCGGCTCCTGGTTTTGCCTTTTCCTTCCCAAGGCAACGCGGGACTGGAGCCGCGGAGCTGCGCCGGCGGTAGCAACTCCTGACAGCCCCAGCCGGACACCTGAGCGGAGCCCGGGCGGAACTGCCTGTTGCTGCTGCCGGAGCACTGCCGGGTCGCCTCCTCCAAGCAGCCCGCCCACCCGCCGGGCTTCCCCTCTGCCGCGCGGCTTGGGGCCAGGCGCAAGCACCCGTGAGATAAAACAAAGTGGAAAGTTGCTGGGAAGTTGCTCGGGTGCTGGGAGCAGGCTTTTAAAGTGCCGCCCGAGCAAAGTTTAAGCAGCCCGCCCGCCCGGCGGGCGGAACCCTTCCTGCTCCTCGGCGGGAAGACGCTCCAGCCTGCAAACTTTGCCTTTGCAAAGTTTAAGCCTGGAAGCCCTGGAAACCCAAGCAACTTCCCAGCAACTTTCGGCTTCCTTTTAACTCGCAGGTGCTCGTGCCTGGCAGAGGGGAAGCCCGGAGCCTCCTCCAAGCAGTCCGCCTGCCCGCCCGCTGGGCTTCCCCTCCGCCGTGCGGCTTGGGGCCAGGCGCGAGCGCCCGCGAGTTAAAAGGAAGCCGAAAGTTGCTGGGATGTTGCTCAGGTTTCCGGGGCTTCCAGGGCTTTGCAAAGGCAAAGTTTGCAGGCGGGAGCGTCTTCCCGCCGAGGAGCGGAAGAGTTCTGCCCGGCGGGTGGGGCAGGCTGCTTGGAGCGGGCTGCCGTGCAGCTCGGGCGAGCGCAAGCGCCCGCGAGTTAAAAGTTGCTGGGAAGTTGCTCGGGTGCTGGGAGCAGGCTTTTAAAGTGCCGCCCGAGCAAAGTTTAAGCAGCCCGCCCGCCCACCGGGCGGAACCCTTCCCGCTCCTCGGCGGGAAGATGCTCCAGCCTGCAAACTTTGCCTTTGCAAAGCCCTGGAAGCCCCGGAAACCCAAGCAACTTCCCAGCAACTTTCGGCTTCCTTTTAACTCGCGGGCACTCGCGCCTGGCGGAGGGGAAGCCCGGAGCCTCCTCCAAGCAGCCTGCCCGCCTGCCCACCGGGCTTCCCTTCCGCCGCTGCTCGGGGCCAGGCGCGAGCGCCCGCGAGTTAAAAGGAAGCCAAAAGTTGCTGGGAAGTTGCTCGGGTGCTGGGAGCAGGCTTTTAAAGTGCCGCTCAAGCAAAGTTTAAGCCTGGAAGCCCGGAAATCCGAGCAACTTCCCAGCAACTTTCAGCTTCGTTTTAACTCGCGGGCGCTCGCGCCTCACCCGAGCCGCACAGCAGCCCGATCCAAGCAGCCCGCCCTGCCCGCTGGGCGGAACCCTTCCCGCTCCTCAGCAGGAAGACGCTCCAGCCTGCAAACTTTGCCTTTGCAAAGCCCTGGAAGCCCCGGAAAACCGAGCAACTTCCCAGCAACTTTCGGCTTCGTTTTAACTCGCGGGCGCTCGTGCCTCGCCCGAGCCGCACGGGCGGAGGGGAAACCCGGAGCGCCACCGGGTCGCCTCCTCCAAGCAGCCCGCCTGCCCGCCCGCCCGCCGGGCTTCCCTCCACCGCGCGGCTTGGGGCCAGGCGCGGCGCCCGTGAGTTAAAACGAAGTGGAAAGTTGCTGGGAAGTTGCTCGGGTGCTGGGAGCAGGCTTTTAAAGTGCCGCCCGAGCAGGACCGCCGAGCCGGGAAACGGGGCACCAAGGCAGGGCAAGGCTCCACCAGCAGCGCCTAGCTTTAGGGTGGCTCCAAGCAGCCCGCCCCGCCCGCCGGGTGGAACCCTTCCCGCTCCTCGGCGGGAAGATGCTCCAGCCTGCAAGCTTTGCCTTTGCAAAGTTTAAGCCTGGAAGTGCCGGAAAAAAGGGGGATCGGCGGGGACTCACCTTCGGAGAGGTCGCACTCGAAGGTGATTTCGAACTCCCAGCCGAGGCCTTTGCAAATTTCTTTTCTTTCCTACCCCTAGATCGCTCCGCACTGTTTTGCAGCTGTTTTGCAGGGCAATACGTCACACCCAGCAATTTTTTTTCAGGGGCGGGCCGGATTGGACAGACCAACGGGCCAGATGTGGCCCGCGGGCCGTAGTTTGCCCACCCCTGTTCTAGACCTTAATCCAATTGCGAAATAACCAATTGCAATTCCAAATAAAAATAGTAGGAAAAAAGAAGCCAAATAGTAATAATAATAAAAAAGAAGAAAAAATTGTTCAGGTTCTTGTATACCTTAATCCATTTGATTGGTTAGATAACAGTAAAAATTCAAAGATGAAGGAAAAGACCATAAACACACACACAAAAGAAAAAGTTGTAAAATCCTAAAAAAGGCGGAAAGGTGAAAAATAAAAAGCTAAAAAAGAGAAAGGGAAAATTCTTCAGGTTCTTCAACACCTTAATCCAATTAACAGGCCTCAAATATAAAAGGATGCATAAGAGAAAAAAAGAAGGCCAGAAAAATAAACAAAAAGAAAAAAAGCCAATTTGAAAGGTAGGTGGAAAGACAAAAATACCAGGGAGGGGGAGGGGGAAAAAAAAGACTACTCCCTTAAAAAGAAAAGGAAGAAAATCATTGATACTAAAGTTTTTCCTTTAAAATAAAGAGCAAGCGTAGAAATTTAACTTCCAAAGACAAGAAAAAACAAACAAAGACAAGTTCCAAAGGGCCAGAAATCCAAATAGCTATTACAAAAAGTAAACTGATGAGGAGGGGCAGCGCAGCTTAGAAAAAATAAAAAGAGCACACTGCACTTTGTTTAATTATCCAAGGCTCTTGTTATAACTCTCTTCTCCAGAGTCTTATCACCTTTTCTTTTCCTATAAGCTTCAACACCAGACTCCAGCTGTTGATAGAAACCCAGAAGAGCACCTGTAATAATACTCTCCCATGCTCTTCCCTCTATCTTATCAAATAGCAATGTCCTTGAAAAGAAGTCTCAGTTCTTTTTCAGCTTTGTCTGGTCAAAAGAGAAATAGAATATTTCCAAGCCTTTAGTTGGCAGTGTTACAAAGTTTCTTTTGCTTTCACTTCCCCCTCCTTTTCCAAGCAAAATATAATAAGAATTAATTAAAAAAGAAAAAGATATTTTAAAAAAAATAACTAAAAGGGAGTCTCTAGCCTAAAATATTATAAAATCAAAAAGGAGAAAAAGAATAGATAAAAGAAGAGAAAAAACCAGTCCAGTTTCAAAATATAAGATCGTGTGTAGAAAATCCAGCAATGAGGAAAAAAAATAAAAATATTATTTTGACATTCCTGTTTAAAATCTCCGCTTAGTCACTTCTGTCAAAACTTTTACAGATTCTTTCTTTTCCTTAGGGTGTCCTTTCAAATCTTAGAATAAAGAAAAAATTCTCACCAAACCGGCACACTCTCTCTTTCCATTCTCTTTCGTTTTGGAGCTGTCCCAACTTCAGCAGCTTTAATTGCTGCCTCTTTGCCACTGGCAAAAAGAGCTTCTCCTGGATCTACCAGGGACTTTGCGGTATTCCTGGGATCAACAGGATGCGTTCTTTACTTTCACCGTCTCTGTGGGACGGTTTAGATCCGATTGGACCATCCAGGAGCAAAGATATTGGCAGCGATCTCAGACCTCCAAGATCGCATGCCGTATCATCGCGACGCCAGCTACACCCTCTCAGATATATATATATTGCTGTTGTAAACCTCTAGAAAGGTGAGATCTATGGTGTAGACATTTAATAAATAAAATAGTGTGGGGAAGACTTAAATCTTTGTGCTTTTGATATTAATACTTGGATAAAACACTAAAGTACATTCTTGAATTTAGCATTTTACTCCAATCTGTGCAGAGAGATAAGCACTACTTAACCTCCAGGGTGTAAATGTATTCATACCACAAGCTTCAACTAGCTTAGTAGGAGGTAACTCAAATCATTCAAATATGCGTCTGTCCTAAAGGTAAACTGCTAAATTTTGTATATTGAACTATGTTCTAACCAGTGATTTAATATCCATTTGGAAATTCTATATACTTATCTTTTGTTTAGGGTACTTCCTTTATTAGGAAAATGCCTCAGTGATGACTGTATAATAAAATTTTGTTCCACCTTTGGCTGTTCTGGAAAAAAAAACATTCATCAGATAACAAGTATTGTCTTTGTCCATCTGAGCGATTTTAATGGAGCCTAGCTTCTTTCTAGGAGAAACATCAATAAAAGAGAAAACATATGTACGTATAGATTTATATTTGATATAAATCTATACGTACATATATTACAAAATATATGATTAGCTTCTGAGTGCCACACAGTATGAACTTTGGAATATTTGCAACATGGTTTTTGAGATACTATTTCACTGGTTAACTAACTTGGATTTTCTTGTATTTTAATTAGCTTTCTCTTTTTCTTTCAAAAGTATTTCAAATGTATTCCTTTCAAATAATTTTCTATAAGCATTAATCTTCAAGAAGAATGTAAAAATAGTCTTTTAATGTTTGATACATTGTAAATAAAATAAATTTGTTTTTTTCTATTGAACAAAACAAGTATTTGACCCCAATGTTGAGAAAAGCACTGTCAATGTATACTCATTCTGATGTTTTTCTCCTGTAAATATTTCTTATACTTTTATTTTGAATACAATGCTCTTTTTATTCAGAATACAATACTGTTAAGTTTGGGAAATAATGGAGACCAGACATCTGACCAGTGACTTCAACTCTTTAATAATCGTAAATAGAACAGAACAGAGCAGAGCTATGGGCAACAGCAACCCTTTTATAGGGTTATCTGCTACCTTATTAACCAATGACATTTGCAATAAGTTCAACTTATAACCAATGAGAAGTGTCAAAATAGTGGCCAATCAGGGACTACTTATGGACCAATCCCTAGTTGTTGTATAAGGGCCAATCAGGTATGCAGGTTTCCAAACCCTGATTTGCATTTATGCTAGTAACTTTTATTGATTCACAACACCCCTCCCCTTGGGTTCCGTTTGAGGAGCTGTAATAAAATCCTCAAGATAGACAGGCCGTTTGGTCTGTCTGGATGATTTCCGTGGTTCCACCTGGTTTGGTCTAAGGTCCGGTTCGGTGGAGCGTTTGGATGATCTTTATTAACTACAGTTTCGCTGCACGGTGATTCCGTGCTGCTTCCACTGTGGTTGTCTCTGCTACTCCGTGTTTCTTGGGGTTTTGCAGTTCGGTTTCCCCGTATTAAAGTTCCCTGAAAAATTCAACTCCCCCCGCTTCAAGTTCCGGTGTTTCGCTGGGCCGTGAGGGTTTCCGTTGGCCTGCTATTTGTCATATCAAAGTCAATTTCCTCGATATTTCCTCCCCTTGAGTTGGTGAACCCGGGAGTCATGGGTGCTGGGTGGTAATCTCGATCGGAGTTGGTCTATGTGGCGTTTCCACACCCTCCCATCGTCCGTTAGCAGGCGGTAGGATCTAGGCCCGGTAAGGTGGGTAACGGTTGCGGGTATCCATAACGAATCGCCGGAAAAGTTTTTGGCAAAGATTAAATCGCCTACCTTAAATTCCCGGCATTTGCTGCTGGAGCGAAGGGCTTTTCCGGTGCGAATGCGGGTGGAGCCGTCAAGGTGCGATCATAGTTTCCGCCCATAAGAAGTTCAGCGGGCGTTTTGTTGGTGACGCTGTGGGCGTGATGTGCTGCAACAAGAGAATTCGATTGATTTTCTCGTCGATGTTGCCAAATTCCATTTTGTGAAGGGTCTTTTTACAAATTGTACCATGCGTTCTGCACGTCCATTCGCCGCAGGGTGCGCGGGCGAGGTTAGCGCATGGCGGATGCCCCGATCAGCAAGATATTGTTCAAAGGGTAATGCAGTAAACTGTGGGCCGTTGTCCGAGACCAACACGTCCGAAACCCGTGTGTGGCAAATAGTCTGTTTAATTTATTGATGACTGAGTCCGTTGTAGTTGTGTTCATTCGATGAATCTCAAGCCAGTTTGAATAGGCGTTGACAGTAATAAGGAAAGTGTGTCCTTTGGTAGGCCCCGCAAAGTCAATATGAATACGGGACCAAGGTCCCCTCGGAGTTTCCCATTCGGTTGGGCTTGCTTTAGGCGGGCGTTGCTGGCGTCCTGGCAACGTTGACAAGTAGCGACCCAGGCCTCGATTCTTTTGTCGATTCCGGCCACCAAAGCGTAGCTGCGTGCGAGTGCTTTCATCCGCACGATACCCGGATGTCCCTCATGCAATACCGCCAAAACAGTTTGTTGCAAATTGCCAGGGATTACGACTCGATCACCCCACAAGATACAGCCTTTTTGGGAAAACAGTTCGGTTTGGCAGGCTTTGAAAGGCGCCCATTCTGGTGCTATTTGGTCCGTCGGCCACCCCCATTCAACCCAGCGTAGGATGTGTTGCAGAACTGGGTCACGTTTCGTTTCAAAGGCAATGTCTCTAGCAGTCAAGGGTGGTGCATGTAGAGCTTCGATCTGTAGTGTTGAGATGGTTGGGGCTGGATCTACAACAGAATCTGGGAGCGGTGTTCTGCTCAATGCATCAGCGTGGAGAATTGATTTCCCGGGCGATGTTGCAAGGTGTAGTTGTAGGCCGCCAAGAATTCAGACCAACGGGTCATTCTGGGGGACAATATATACGGGTTGGTTTATTACCCGCAATGATCCCCAGTAGCGGTTTATGATCAGTAATTATAAAACGCATACGGCCATAAACATATTCATGAAATCTTTTAACTGCAGCCACAATAGCTAAAGCTTCTTTGTCCAGCTGACTATAATTTCTTTCAGCTTTAGCTAGGGTTCGAAAAAAGCGCGATGGGGGCTTCCGCTCCATTTGGTAATCGTGGGCCAGAATTGCCCCAACCCCAAAAGGTGATGCGTCACACGCGATAGTGAGCGGAAGAGTCTCGTTGTACTGCATAAGTACAGAATCAGAAGTTAGCAATTTCTTTACTTGTTGGAAAGCACATTGTTCCCGTTGTCCCCAAACCCACGTTGCTTTTTTGTCTAATAGTCTATGCAATGGTTCTGCTACCGTTGCTTTGTGGGGTAAAAAGACATTATAGAAATTGATAAGTCCAAGGAACGCCTGTAGGTCTGCCTTGTTCCTTGGAGTGGGGGCCTTTTTAATCGCCCTTAATTTGTCTTCGGTGGGATGGATTCCTTGGCTGTCCAGGAGGTATTCCAAAATTCTACTTTTTCGGTACATAACTGGCATTTATGTTTTTAACTCTGAGGCCTGCGTTTGGAATCTTCATAAAACCTCTCTGAGTCGTTTTTCTAGGATGTCTTTGTTAGGGGCGGCGATCAGTACATCGTCGAAATATGGTACGACCCCTCTGATCCCTTGTAACAACCTTTCCATTAAACTCTGAAAGATTCCGGGGCAACGCTTACCCCGAACTGGAGCCGTTGCATTTAAATGCGCCCCTATGCGTTACGATGGTTGCGCTTCTGCCGTGGTAGGATCTACAGGCAATTGCTGATACGCTTGGGCTAGATCTAGTTTAGCGAAAACTTTCCCGCCACCCAGGGAATGGAGCAAGTGTTGCACTACCGGCACTGGATATGCACTTTGCTGTAGTGCGTGGTTTAAGGTGGCCCGGTAGTCTCCGCAAATTCTCAGTGACCCATCAGACTTGATAGGCGTCACTATAGGGGTTTCCCAGCGGGCGTGGTCGGTGGGTTCCAGCACGCCCTGCGCTATTAGCTTATCGAGTTGTTTGTCGATTTTAGGCTTCAAGGCGAATGGCACCCGGCGTGGCTTAAGGCGGATGGGTGCTATCTCAGGAGTTCAAGTTAAACGAGATCGGGGTCCCCTTGTACTTGCCTAGTCCGTTTGCGAAAACATTTTGGAATTCTTGCACGAGTGCTCCCTCCCAATCGTTGCTCTCGGCTCGGTGAACTCCGGCTACAGTAATTCCGAGCGGCCTGAACCATTGAAGGCCTAAAGACTAGGCCTGTCGCGGTCCACGACAGTCAGTGGTAGAACGACGGCACGGTCCTTGAAAGAGATCTGGAATCTGCGGGACCCGGCGACGGGTTCGGTTGCCCTGATAGTCCTTGAGTATAACCCTTTGAGGGTTAAGGTCTTGGCGGCGAATCGTTGGAATGAGTTGTTGGAGCGTTTTCCACGACACCATCGAGAGGGAAGATCCCGAGTCTACCTCCATCACGCAAGGTTTGTTTTCGATGGCGACCTTTACTCGGATTTTCCCGGCATCAAGGGATGTGGCGTGGCCAATGGTGATTGTTTGGTGGGTCTCTTCCCGCCTGGTTTCTTCACGCCTGGTGGAAGTGGTGGGCGGCTTGTTTCTGTAGGAGTGGTTTCCCCATTGGTGGTTCAGTTTTTCTCGGTGTGTGCTGAAGAATCCTGAAGATTGGCATTCGGCCTGTCGGGGTTTGGAGTTTTGTTTGCTTCTGCAAACCTTTGCGATGTGACCTCATCTCCCGCAATTTCGGCAGAGTGCATCGAGGAATTTGCAGCTGGATCGTGGGTGATTCGCCCCACATCCTGCACACGGTCGGAAGGAGGGTTGCGTGAACTGGTCTCGTTCCGTTCGGAGTCGGTTGACCTCTTCCTCATCGCTTTCTGATGGGGATTCTAGGTCTTCGTGGTGAGTCGATACCGGGTGTCTCTCTGAGTGAGGCGAGGTATCATTGGCGAGTTTACGTAGCGGTGCGTTGGTGCGGTGCATTCGGGCTGCCGACTTCTTGGTCGCCTCTGCTGCCGAAGGCTTCTTTAAGGGCATCGTTGAGGCTGATGTCCCCCTTAGCCATAATTTTGCTCTGGATCGTGCCGTCTTCTAGGCCCAGAACCAGGCGGTCCCGGAGGAGCTTCTTCTAAGTCGGCGAATCCGCATGAGGCCTCCAAGGTTGCGGAGGTCCGCGATGTAATTGGCAAGGCTTTCGCCCTTCCGTTGGTCCCTCTGGTAATATTCGTGTCTTCTGACTAAGGTTGGCACGGTGGGCACGTAGTGAGCCCGTAGTAAAGGCTCGAGGGGCGTCCCAGTCCATCTCTTTTACCTCTGCTGGCTTGGCAAGTGATTTTGCCATTTTAAACACGGTAGGCCCGCAGTGAGTTAGAAAGATAGCTCTTTTTTTTGCCGGTTGTTGCATCTTTCAAATTGTTGGTCTCCAGAAGCATCTGGAGCCGATCCATGTATGCCTCCCAGTCTTCGGTTTCTGGGTTGAATGGAGCGGGTGGTACGGCACCGCTGGCCATGTTGCCGTTGATGGTGTGTGTTCGACCACGTGCTCTGTTGGTTGCTCTGTAACTCAGTCAGCTCTTCGGTCTCCGCATCCCATCCTCGTCGCCAGTGTTAAGTTTGGGAAATAATGGAGACCAGACATCTGACCAGTGACTTCAACTCTTTAATAATCGTAAATAGAACAGAACAGAGCAGAGCTATGGGCAACAGCAACCCTTTTATAGGGTTATCTGCTACCTTATTAACCAATGACATTTGCAATAAGTTCAACTTATAATCAATGAGAAGTGTCAAAATAGTGGCCAATCAGGGACTACTTATGGTCCAATCCCTAGTTGTTGTATAAGGGCCAATCAGGTATGCAGGTTTCCAAACCCTGATTTGCATTTATGCTAGTAACTTTTATTGATTCACAACAAATACAATTTCCAATTCTTATGCTTACATATTATTGGATTTCCCAAAGGACTTTTCCTAATCTAATCAATTTTTATATTTGTGGGAAACAAAAATATAGACTATTGATCTATCAGATTCCATAAGGCCTTTGGATGATAGCAGGCCCCAGAATAAAGAAACATGAACCAAAGTTTTAGATAGGATGATTTCAAAATACCAGAAGTATTTGTAATTCTGCTGAGCTGTTGCAAATTGTGAAACATGCTTTTGCAAAGTATGTAGCTTTACAGATATATTTGGACATAAAAGGACAAAAGCACAAGAAATAAGGAACTGAAAGTAACTAATGGGTAGAGGTTTGAGGGGTATATGTGGAGACTGTCTGTCAGTAAGAAAGAACAAGGAAGTAAATTGTGAAATGTATGCAGTATCCCTGGGATCAACAGGATGCGTTCTTTACTTTCACTGTCTCTTTGGGATGGTTTAGATCCGATTGGACCATCCAGCAGCAATCTCAGACCTCCAAGATCGCATGCTGTATCATTGCAACGCCAGCTACACCCTCTCGTCGGTATGCAGATTCATCGTTGTCTCGAATGAGACCAATCACTGTTGTGTCACCTGTAAACTTCAGCATTTTAACAAATGGATTGTTTGAGATGCAGTCGTTAGTATATAGGGAGAAGAGAAGTGGAGAAAGCACACAGCCTTGGGGGGCCCCTGTGCTAATTGTACGGATATCAGATGTGATTCTGCCTACCTTCACCTGCTGCTTCCTGTCTGTTAGGAAGCTTATGATCTTCTTACAAGTGTGTTCAGGTACCACTAGCTGATTTAATTTACTTAGAAGAGTGTCTGGAATGATGGTATTGAATGCTGAACTGAAGTCTACAAAGAGGACCCTTGCGTAGGTATTTGGAGATTTAAGGTGTTGTAGGATGTAATGCAGAGCCATATTAACAGCATCATCTGTTGATCTATTTGCTTGGTATGCAAACTGCATGGGATCTAGCAGCAGATCTGTGATAGTTTTCAGGTGGGACAGCACAAGCCTTTCAAAGATTTTCATAACTACAGATGTTAGAGCTGGTCTGTAGTCATTCAGTTCCTTGATGGAGGGCTTCTTTGGCACTGGGATGATGGTAGAACGTTTGAAGCAGGAAGGAACATAGCACATCTCTAGTGATCTATTGAAGATTCTGGTGAAGAGGTGGGCCAATTGGTCAGCACAGACTTTTAAGCAAGAAGGAGTTATCTGGTCTGGCCCTGGTGCTTTCATGGCTTTTGTCTGAGAAATAAATCTTGCACTTCTTTTTCTGTGATCACCAGAGATTATGAACCTAATGGATTGGGGTCAGTTGTAGGAGGCTTGGCTGTTGTTGGTGTGTTTGAGATGGGGGTTGTGGAGATAGGTTGTTTCCTTTCAAATCTGCAGTAAAACACATTCAGGTCATGTGCTAGTTGTTGATTTCCTTCTGCCTGGGAAGGAGGTTTGCTGTAGCCAGTGATGTTTTTAAGAGTTTTCCACATGTTTGCTGATTCATTTGTTGAGAACTGATTCCTTAACTTTAAAAAAATAGCTTCTTTTTGCTGCTCTGATGTCTCTTGTTAATATGTTTCTGGCCTGATTGTCTAGATGGCTTTTCATGTTTGAAATTGCTCATGAAATAAACCTCTGATCTTAAAGTAAGAATTATTGTTTGTGGTTTGTCCGTGTTCTTCTTTATTTGGATATTTTTATGACACTTTGAAATATATTTTTGCCCAAACTATAAAAAGAAGTGTTAGTCTATATTCCACCTTCTCTCTCTTGGAAAAGGGTATCCTTCCAGTATACTAAGACATGAACCCAGAGCCACATTTAACAGATTTAACAGATAATCAGAGTTGGAAGGGACCTTGTAGGTCATCTAGTCCAACCCCCCACCCAAGCAAGAGAACCTACACCATTTCTGATAAATGGCAGTCCAATCTCTTCCTGAAAGTCTCAAGTAATGGCGCTCCCACAACTTCCGAGGGCAAGCTGTTCCATTGGGTGATTGTTCTCACTGTCAGAAAGTTTCTCCTTATTTCCAGGTTAAATCTCTCCTTGTTCAGATTCCATCCATTATTCCTTGTCTGGCTTACAGGTGCTTTAGAAAATAGCTTGACCCCTTCCTCCTGTGGCAGGCCCTTAAATATTGGAAGACCGCTATCATGTCTCCCCTGGTCCTTCTCTTTACTAGACTATCCAAGCCCAGTTCCTGCAACTGTTCATTGTATGTTTTAGCCTCCAGTCCCCTAATCATCCTGGTTGCTCTTCTCTGTACTTTTTCTAGAGTCTCAACATCTTTTTTATAATATGGTGACTAAGACTGGATGCAGTACTCTAGGTGTTGTCTTACTAAGGATTTATAGAGTGGTGGTGCTATCTATTCCACTTTTTTCTAGCTTACTAAGAAGTAGGTTGTGGTCTACTTTGTCAAATGCTTTGCTGAAATCTAAATATATTATGTCCACAGTATTTTGCCAGTCTACTAATTTAGTCACTGTGTTGAAGAATGAAATAAGATTGGTTTGGCATGATCTGTTTTTAACAAACCCGTGCTGACTGCTAGTTATTACTTTACTTGTTTCTAGATGTTGGCAGATCTGTTTTTTTATTATCTTTTCCAGTATCTTCCCGGGTATTGTTGTTAGACTGATTGGTCTATAATTTCCTGGGTCTGTTTTTTTCCCTTTTTTGAAGATGGGAACCACATCAGCTCTTTTCCAGTCCTCTGGTAGTTCCCCGGTGCTCCAGGATTTTTGAAAGATATGGTGCAGTGGTTCTGAGATGACCTCTGCCAGCTCCTTTAAAACTGGGATGTAATCCATCAGGCCCCGGTGATTTGTTTTCATCAAGATCAGACAGGTGTTCTCTTACTATTTTTTTGCTTATTTTAACTTTTATTTCTGGTCTGTCTTTTACAGTTATGTTTTTGGTAGGTTGAGCTATAGTTTCTTTTTGCATGAAGACGGATGCAAAGAATGAGTTAAGCAGTTCTGCTTTCTCTCTGTTGTCTGTTATTTCCTTGCCATCTTCTCTCTTTAGTGGACCGACTGTTTCCTTGATTTTTCTTCTTCTTATTTATATGTTGGAAGAAACTTTTTAAATTATCTTTGACTTTTGTTGCAAATCTTTGTTTGTTCTGAGCCTTTGCTATCTTGACTTCGTCTTTGCAGATTCTGGCTATCTGCTGATATTCTGCCTTAGTTGTATGTCCTTCTTTCCATTTTTTGTACTTGTCCTTTTTTTTCTTTCAATTTGCCAGAGAGATCTTTGTGCAGCCATGGTGGTTTCTTCTTGGATTTCTTGTTTTTCTTTCTCAGTGGTATTGTTCTGGTCTGGGCTTCTATGATCATACTTTTTAGAGTTTCCCAAGATTCTTGAGTTGTTCTCGCCTTTAGGGTTTTCATCCATGGAATCTTTCCCAAGTTCTCTCTGAGTTTATTGAAATCAGCTCTTTTAAAATCCAAGACTCTGGTGTCATTATGTTCTGTTGCTTGTGTTTGTGTTATGTTGAATTCTAGTATGACATGGTCACTCTCACCCAAGGTTCCTGCAATTTCAACTCCCTCTATCACTTCTTCTCTGTTTGTAAGAATTAAGTCCAGTATGCCTGTCCTTCTAGTTTCACCCTCTACCTTTCTGACAACAAAGTTGTCAGCTAGGTTGGTTAGGAACTTATTTGATTTGAGACAGTATACAGGGAATGTTAAATTTGGAGTCTGTCCCCATGTACTCTGCTATTACAGTTTAGATATTATTTGTATTTTTGCTAAATTGTTCTTCCTTATGCCATTTAGAACTTTTGAGATGGTGTGATAGAAATGTCTGTAATGGATAACTAAAAAACATTTTAACCTTTTAAAAGGGTTTAAAATTATAGCATAAAGATTTCAGCAATAGAGGACTATAAGACTCAACTTACAGCCATTCGTTTAGTGTCCATTCAACATTACAACGACACTGAAAAAAAACCCTAGACCATATATTTCAATGATCCTGGAGCACTGGCAAACAACCAAATGACAGGAAAAGGGCTGATGTGGTTCCCATCTTCAAAAAAGAAAAAAAATGGACCTATCAGCCCGACATCAATAACTGAAGATTCTGGAAAAAAATAATCAAGTAATGAATCGGCAAACATCAAGAAGCAAGTAAGGTCATAACCAGAAGCCAACATGGGTTTGTGAAAAACAGATCCTGCCAGATGAATCTATATGATATAATATAATATGAATCTCTTCTTTGACAATGTGACAAAATTAATGAACTAGCGAAATGCTGTGGATATAATTTACTCTGACTTCAGTAAGGCATTCGATAAAGTAGACCACAACCTACTATTTGATAAGAAAGAAAAGTGTGGGTTAAACACCATCCAACACAGATGGATTCGTAACTAGCTGACCAACTGCACTCAACATATAATCCTTAATGGCACTATGTCTACATGGAAGGAGGTATGCAGTGTGGTACTCCAAGCCCAGTACTCTTCAATATCTTTATCAATGATTTAGACAAGGGGATAGTAAGGGAACTCATCACATTTGCAGTGACACCTAGGTGGCAGGAATAGCCAACATTCCAGAAAATAGGGTAAAAAGATACAGAAGGATCTTGACATAGTTGAACACAGAGCCTTATAATAACAAAATGAAATTCAGTGGTGAAAAAAACAAGTTTCTACATTTAGACAGGGAAAACCAATGCCCAGGTATAGAATAGGTGGTACCTGGCTCAATTGTAGTAACTGTGAGAAGGATCTTAGTCCCAACAGACAATCACTTAAATATGAGCCAGCAGTGTGCTGCCCCTCCCAAAAAAACCAACACAGTCCTAGGCTGCCTTGACAGAGAGATAGAATCAAGATCAGGTGAAGTACATGTAATCCTCGATTTACAACAGTTCACTTAGTGATCATTTGAAATTACAACAATACTGAAAAAAGTGACCATTTTCACAATAACCACTGCGACGTTCCCATGATCATGTGATTTACATTCTTAACAAATAACTTGCATTTATGGTGTTTGCAGTTTCTTGGGGTCATGTGATCACCTTTTGCAACCTTCTGACTAGCAAGTCAATGGCGAAGCCAGATTCATTTAATAACCATGTTACTAACTTAATAACTGCAGTGATTCACTTAACAAATGTGGTAAGAAATGTTGTAAAATGGGATAAAACACACTTAACAAATCTCTCACTTAGCGACATAAATTTTGGGCCCAACTGTGGTCATAAGTTGAGAATTACTGGTACTAGTACCACTTTATAATGGCTTGATAATACCACACTTGAAATATTGCATCCAGTTTTTGATTTGTCTTAAATGGTATAGTTTTTCCTGCTTGAACCTCCAAGGCCCCTTCTAACTGTTATTCTGTAAAGTGACTCACACCCAATCCTTGTAGTCAGATAATCAGAGTTGGAAGGGAACTTGTAGGTCATCTAGTCCAATCCCCTGCCCAAGCAGGAGACCCTACACCATTTCTGACAAATGGCAGTCCAATCTCTTCTTGAAAGTCTCAAGTGATGGCGCTCCAAGGGCAAGGTGTTCCATTAGTTGATTGTTCTCACTGTCAGAAAGTTTCTCCTTACTTCCAGGTTAAATCTCTCCTTGTTCAGTTTCCAGTTGTACATACAACTGTCATAGCATCCCTGTGATTAGAAGATCAAAATTTGCATGCTTGGCAACTGATATGTATTTATGATGTTTGCAATGTCTCAGGTTCATTTGTGACCTTCCCAGCCTGCTTCTAACAAGCAAAATGAATGGATTAGCTGGATACACTTAATGACTGCATGATTCACTTAACAACTGCAATGATTTGCTTAACCACGGTGGCAAAAAAAGGTCATAAAATTGGAGGCAGCTTACTTAACAACCACCTTGCTTATCAATGGAAATTCTGTTCCAAATGTGTATTACCTTAAAGATCACATGTATTTTGCAAAACAAATTATTTGAATTAGCATTGACAAATAATAGAGAGCAAAACCTGTTGAAACCCACATTTTCACTTTTTGCCAAGGGCAGAAGGAACTGGATGAGCTTTTTTGCAATGTTATACTTAAAATCCATTCAAGGTTTTTGGAAAGATGTGGACATGAAAAACTATTATGAATGTGAGTTGTTAAGACGTCCATTAATCAATCAGGCCATTTTCATTCAGGCTTTGTTTTAACCCTCAGATGAATAGACCCACACCATTCTCAGCAATGAACTAGACAAGAATCCAAGAAAGCATTTGATAGGGGTTAAATTTTACTGGCAGGGCTCCAAGGACATTTTTGCAAGGGAGAGGGAGGAGCACAAGTTCTCCCTTCATTGTTATTTGTTCTCATTCTACATAGCTATCAGTCTGTGCCTGTTGCTTCCAGAGTGCTGGATCTCAGACCAGTGTGTAAACATGCTTCACTTTTATACAATTTTGCTGGGACTCTTGATCCTTGTCCCTCTGCTAGCCAATATTTTTTCCCCTTATATTTGGCTGGACCTGCGGTTCTTTTTCTCTCTCTTGTGGGTGGAATACAAGTCCAAAATACGTTTGCAGCAAAATCCATCATTCACCCTCCTGGACTGTTTTTTAGACAAGGTCCTGAAACATCCAGAGAAGCCTTTCATTCTCTTTGAAGATGAAATTTATTCCTATCATGACATTGACAGACGTAGCAACCAAATGGCCAGAGTGCTAAAGGACTATGTGAAGCTGAAAGAAGGGGAAACCATGGCTGTTTTCTTGAAGAATATCCCTGCCTATATCTGGATCTGGATGGGCTTGGAGAAGATTGGCTGCACCATGGCATGCATCAATTATAACATCCGATTAAAATCTTTGTTGCATGTGTTGAAATCCTGCAATGCCAAAGTGCTTCTGACAACCCCAGGTGAGTTAAACCAAACAATTATGTCCACTGATCATGAAATGTATATTTTCACTGTGAATCTGAGGCTGCTTGATTTCAGCTCTCTCAAGAGGAGGGAATCTCAGTGATCTTTGACCCTTCCTGTTTGCTTTAACCCTTCCCTTTGTGTTATACACATATCTCTGACACAGCACTTTCATTTTTTTTCATGTTAATCTTCATAGGTTCTGTAAATTTGTAAAAAAAAAAAAGATTATACGGTACATTGATTTCCAGTTGAACTATAATCAAAGGTCTACAGCTCAGCTTCTGCTTGTCTCAAACGCAGGGATTCTAGAAATCGAATTCTCCTTATGGTCCGAGTTAATTCACTTTACCTAGAATATACTCCATCCTAAATGTCAATTCTGTGGCAGAAAAGTTAGCAGATGAAGTGAACTTTTCTCTTTTACCCAGGTTCAAACTAATTCCACCACCTACTTGCTTACTTCCAAGTTTCGTGCAGTGTGCTGCTGCTATGAATTCAAAACTTTATTTTAATCAAACCTTAATCAAAATATTTGCTCTTTTTCAAAAAAAAAAAAAAGATTCAGTAACTTAAAACTTGTTTTCTTTCCCTTATTTCATTTATTTTTTCTTCATGGGGAAGACCTAAAAAAACCCAGTGAGGTTCCTGGAAAGAGGGAAGAAAAAAAATACTGTGAAAGCAATTTAGAAAACATTTTTGCCTGAAAAGAAAAGAGAGCAACTTAATATTTGAACTGAATGTCAAAAGAAAGTGGAAATGAATGTAATAGAAAGAAAGGACACTAAAAATGTTTTGCAATCTCATCTGAACAGACCGTTATCACAACAATGAGCCTTTTCCTAATTGCAATAAACTATAATCCAAACATGTCCTGACAACATTTTTCCATTATGTCAAATTCTTCTAATCTCCTGCCTGAGGGGGAAACAGTCAATTAGTGCTCCAACTATGTAGACCAACTTGTTTTTGCTTCTGTTGATCAGATGAGCTGATGTATTTCTGGTTGAGCAGGAATATGTCTCAAACTTTGGATAAAGCAATTTTCCTTTTTAGTCCATGATGTTTGGAAAGTTTGTGGAGAAGCCAGTTTCCCAATGGTGAGAACCACCACTCACCCACTGTCAGGCTTCTGCACATACATTCTAGAGAGATGAAGCTATTAATCTTGTTATGGTGCATGGAGTTGGGATATTATTTTTTGTTTTTGTTTTAATAAAAAAAATAAATTATTCTTGCAGTGACAAGATGCAAAATACCCTGCTTTTCTTTTTCTTTTTGACAGATGAATGTCCCTGATGTGGAGGTCCCTTATGCAATGTCTTCGATGCTTTTTCAGTAGATAACTATCACGTGATATACAATTTTGTTAGAGTTAGGACTCTAACAAAATTGGACTGTTCCTCATGGTCATGTTAGCTTTCCTGCAGTCCTTGAATCAGGAGATAAGTATGCTGACATAAATGGTGCTGCCCTGATGACTTAGCTCAGAGGTTTCCACAGGCACCAACAAAATCAAATGATGGATATGACTAAAGTGACTGAAGTCTGATTCCTTCTCAAGGGGTCCTTGAGCACTTTGAGCTGGGTTGTTGTCTTTCAGATGTTTCATTACCCAAACTAGGTAATATTATCAGTGTTTACTTAGCAATACTGATGGCACCAATGATGTTACCAGTTTGGGTAATGAAGCATCTGCAGGAAACATTTAAGCTTAGGGAGCACCAAGGACCCTTCATTTGAACTCTGAGCTACAAATATTCTCCTTTATGGGTACCATGTATGGGCAGAAAACACTTCAGAAAGCATGCAAATCAGAAAAATTTGCTTGCAGGCACACTTCCACTACTACTACTTATGATGTTACCTAGTTTAGTTGATGAAATGTCTACAAGAAAACAGCCAAGTTCAAAGAGCACCAAGGACCTCTCATTTGAACTCTGAACTACAAATATTTTCTTTATGATTCCTTCTTACATCCATTGGATGCAGGTTAAAAAAGGACAGAGATTTGATCATTCCGTCACATCCACTATTTTAATGTTGTGGGTATCCTATGCAGAGGCCCATCTCTGACCCTATTCTGCCTCAGTGATAAGGCAGGCAACTGATGCTACCTTTCAAACTTGAATCTGGAATAATCCAGATAATTGGACAATTGGTCAATTCTCTTGCCTGCATTTCCTTCCCATCCCACATTACCCGCCAGTGGAAAAAAACAACAATCATTTGATGAAGTAATTTGAGTGACTTTACACCAATACTAAAGACTCCTCTCAGTTTCTCCCTTAGCATTATCTGAAATGCTTCCAAGTGGGAAGCTTTGAAATGGCTCATATCAAAATGTCAAAACTCCTAGTCAAAAAAGTGTCCTCACACAAGGCTTTGGGTGAGTAGTCTGGAATAAGCAAGTAACACCTTCTCTGCAGATTGTGCTCAATGTCTTTGATAAGCACAGCAGAAGATGTGCCACTTCAAGAAGCAACGGTCCTTGGTGCAATATAAGTTCTTTCCACTATAACACATTAACCCAACTCATGTCTATGATATGTACTTTATGGCTAATAAAATGTGTTGTCCTTAAAGGGCAGAAAATGAATATCCTGAAAATGATGGGCTGTGAAGAACAGTATTAGAAAAAGATGTTGCTTCTTTTAAGGGATTGCAGTCTAATGCTACTGTCAACCTTACTGACAGGAAGTCAGCAAATATTTCCAAATTCTCAAACAAGACTTGGGTTCAGGTACAAAACATGACATGGCTAGATAATTTTTTTGCAGAATAATAAGACAGAGTCATTTAAAACAGTTAATTGCCATTAATCAGCATGGTTGCCCTTCTCCTTTATAATAGGATTCTTTATCCCTGCCTTCCTACAGTTTGGCAGGCTCTTGTCTCACATTTTTCATTCTTGAAGCTGGATTACTCCTGGTTGTTGACAAAGCTAGCATCTCTTCCCTGAGAAAGTATGGTTCTCAACTTCTCCACAGATCCATGCATATTCCCATATATATGTTCCCATATATCCTTTCCACTCCAAAGTAACCTCAGCTTTGGAGATTAAAGTTGAAGTATTTAAGGATTGGTTCAGGAATGACATACCTATTCTTCCTCTAAATAGAGGGACCTGTTTAGTCTCTTCACAATCTTAAGAAAAATGAGTTGTTTTCATGTAGACTTAAATACAAAACATGTAATAGCTTACCTAGGGACTAGAAGGGCAGATCTTCTGAATTACTGTCACTATCTAGTGCAGAAAAGCTCTGAAAGTTCCTTAATTTTAGACATACTTTAAAATAATTCAGAATATAGCAACATAATGTAAAAACTGAGCTGTATAATGCTTTTAATGTAAAATTTATCTGATACTTGGAGAGCAAAAAAATACTTTGAAAGAAAGTTTTCTATACTTTGCCATCACTTAGAGTTATCTCTGAATCTTAAGTACTGGGAACCTCTGTGCAACTAGATTGACCAGAGATAATGGATTTACTGAAGTGGTGGAATTACATTTCTAGAATACTGCCATAGAATCATAATATTGTTAATAAAAGGTAATGCACTTCCATAAATGCAGATTGGAAATAGGGAATAAACATTCCTGCCATTGAGAAAGTTAATTATATTTCTTTCTAGTGGAATGGAAGGGCAATCAGAATTAAATAAACCAATAGATTTGATAATGTCCCTAAAAACTTTTGAGTTTTGATTCTAATTAATTGAAACACTATAGGAAATCTATGTAAAAAAGAGACATGAATCTCCTAACTCATAAAACTGCAAGAGTGATTCTGTCAAGAAGTAGTTAGACATATTAATATCAGTTCAGAAAGATTTGATTTACCTACAACCAACAGCTAAAATAAAAAATCTGCCCATGAGCTATGAACTAAACAGTAATAATAAAACAAGTTTAACCAAGTGGCATTTTAATTTATTATTGCTTGCCTATGTGCGGAATAATGCAGTTACCAAAATGAGGATAGAAAATGAGATCCAATCAAAGTTCTACATTCATTCTTCTTTTCAGATTTTAAAAATGCCATTGAAGATATTCTACCTGATTTAAAGGATGAAGGATTACAAGTTTTCTTTCTCAGTGATGATTCTCCCTTTGATGGTGTCGAGGCACTACTTGGACAGGTTAAACTGAGTTCAGATGAACCTGTGCCTGCTTCCTACAGAGCCAGTGTAAAAGTTACATCTACATCTGTGTACATTTTTACTTCTGGAACCACAGGTAAGGAGGAACAATTCTGGAATGTACTAAATGTCTGAAGGACTAAAGATAAATCTAGGAATTTCTGAATCTCTCTCCATTTGAAGACTGGCTAATGCATATTCAAGAATGAAGCAGATGTACATTTTGTCAAGTGAAAAATAGCCTTACCAAGTCCTTAATTTAGGACTTGGCAATCTGCAGTCCAGGACCATATCTGAAACTCTTTTTTGCAACTTTTTTGAAATGATCTCTACCCACTTGCTTTCTGAGATAGAAAACATACAAAAACATGACTTCAAATAAGCTTAGTATGATATAATAAAAATCTGAAAAAAAAATGTCTTCTGAAAATTTTGCACAAAAAATCCCTCTCAAGACAAGGGGAACTCTCTTTCAGAAAATCACAATCCTCTTCCTCCTCCTCCTCCTCCTCCTCCTCCTCCTCCTCCTCCTCCTCCTCCTCCTCCTCCTCCTCCTCCTGCCTTGAATTACCCACAAAATGTGAAATGACTATATATTTGACAAGTTAATTAAAGCATTATCATACTTGACCACACTTGGAATACTGCATCCAGTTTTGGTGGTAATGATGTAAGATCTCGAGACTCTAGAAAGAGTGCAGAGAAGAACAACAAAGATGAAAGCTAAAACATATAAAGAATGGTTACTGGAACTGAGTATGTCTAGTTTCATGGAAAGAAGGACTAGGAGTGACATGATGGCAATGTTTCAATATCTCAGGAGCTGCCACAAAGAAAAGGGAGTCAAGCTATTCTCCAAAACACCTGAGGGCCATACAAGAAGCAATGGGTGGAAACTGATCAAGGAGAGAAGCAACTTAGAACTAAGGAGAAATTTCCTGACAGTTAGAACAATTAATCAGTGGAACAACTTGCCTCCAGAAGTTGTGAATGCTCAAACACTGGAAGTTTTTAAGAAGATGTTGGATAACCATTTGTCTGAAATGGTATAGGGTTTCCTGCCTAAGCAGGGGCTTGGACTAGAAGACTTCCAAGGTCCCTTCCAACTCTGTTATTCTATTTTATTCTAAATCTCCTTTCAGCTAAGCTTGACTCTTGGTGACTATATGGATGCCTCGCTGTTGTTTTCTTAGCAACTTACAGAAGTAGTTTGCCAATGTCTTCCAGCATCTTTTTGTTACATTCCAAGATTAGTTTACAGCTCTGATGGTCTCCCATTCAATTAATAATTAGGACTGATGCATTTTAGCTTTTTGGAAAGAAGTCAAGATTGAATAGGTGCTGCACCATAGCTAAGATGTTCCTTATGCTCCCTTCCTTTTCACTTAAGGACTACCAAAAGCTGCTATCATCAACCAAATGAAGCTGCTCAAGATATCTAAGATGTTTATCATGTGTGACATCAATGCCAAAGACATCATCTACACTCCGCTGCCACTGTACCATTCGGCTGCGCTTCTTATTGGAATTGGAGGATGCCTGGAGGTTGGTATGTACCACCTATCCATCAATAAGTACACGAGAGCTGTGAAAGTAATAGGGATAGGGGGAGAGAAGGGAAGGGAGTTAGAATATATGAATAGTTTGTTTAACTTATTTTTTAAAAAAATGATTTGTAAGTTGTTTTGACTCAGAAGTCTCTGGTTACTGGGGTGTCTAAACATGGATCATGGAAAAGAGAGAAATATGGTGTACATATGCTTTATTCCAAAGTCTAAGCCTCAGTGCAAAATTCTTAGTGCATATCATTTGATATACTTAAATATGGAATTAATAAACAAATATACTTCAAATAAGAAGAAATGGTCAAAAACAGCATCAAAAAGAAGGATGCCACTTACAATCCAGACCACCCCAATCTGGTTTCTTCCAGAAGTATTTGGGACTATAAATTCCCAGAATCTGAAAACTAAATATCTAACCTCAGAATTTGGAGAAAATGAAGAAAAAGAGGGAGGGGGACAATTTAAATATGACAAAAATGTGTCTTCAAGAAAATATGATGAATCACTTGTTCAAAGCAATCAACAGACCAAAACACAGGGATTGATTTTTCAAAAGTATTCTTTAGTGGCCACATTTTATTTGAAAGAAAAAACAGCTGTCAGATCTGCAAAATGCTTATTAGCCACACATTATCAACCCACACTGGTTTTCTGATGAAAACAACCTTCCACTCTGAAGTCATTCTTCAATATAATGTTTTTAGCACTCAGTCAAGGAGATGTTGGTTTTCAGAAGGCCTGAGATACAGGAGAAACTCCAAATCCCATACTTTGATTTGCTTTGATGGTATTTAAGTCTGTTCCATTTGTTCCACTTTTTGATTGGAACATATTTTTTTCTATTGTTTTGCTGTACTATGACATACAAACGTCTTTTTTTTTTCTCACAAGGAGCTACATGTGTTTTAGGGCCGAAGTTCTCTGTTTCAAATTTCTGGAATGACTGCAGGCGATATCAGGTTTCTGTAATCCAATATGTGGGCGAAACAATGCACTATTTATGTAATGCACCAAAGGTAAAAAAAGGCATATAAATAAATTAATAAACAGATTAATGAATAAATAAATTTGGTGAGCGGGGTAGGGAGATGAAGATTGCAAAGAATGAAAATGAGTAATTCTGCCATTTTCCTTGTACCTTGGGTATATAACTTTATTGTGCATATACAAATACTCCATTTACACATTAACTTCTGCATTCATACATTCCTGAAAACCCTGCCCTTTCTACTTACACTTGGAAATTAGAAACTACCTCCAATTACCTCAGTAGAGATTTATTTTGAAACCTATAGTGTCTGTTGTTTGTTTTGAGGGAACAATATTTCAGTCTCCAATAGCACTTTTGTTCAAAGCTACCTTGAGGCCTTGACATTTCTCCCTTGATCACAAGGGAGTCTGTTTTAAAATAATTATACCTGCAGTTTTGGGAAGTGGGGTTTAGCATTGGGGATAGGGTTTAGCTCTCAGGAGGGAAGCTATGAGCTTAATGGAGTATATATGTAACTTTGTCTTAGAAAATATCTTCTTTGCAATCAACTGCTAGAACGAAAGAAGACGTAGAGGTAGTGTTCAAATTGTGATGTAAGTTTTGATGATTGTAAAGTGAGTCACTGTATGACTGGGCTTGATTTTATGACTTTTTCCATAGCAGTTGCTAAGCAAATGCTGAGGTCATTAAGTGAATATTACAATCAAACCCATTGTTTTCTTTGGGGCAGTTTTTGCAAGAAACTGGCAGTAAACATTGATTTATGGCAAAATTGTTGGTAAATTGTGGTCATATAACCATGGCGTACTGCAAACAGCCATAAATATGAGCTGATGGCTTAGTGCCCAAAATTTGTTCATATGACCAGGGGGCACAGATCATAAGTAGTTTTGGGGAGTTTGTTGTAACTACAAATGGGTCACTCAACAACCAGTTGCAACTGGGGGACAACCTGTATTTTTTTTGGGCTCAGACAAAAAATGGGGTGGGGGCAAGGAGAATGGGTGAGGTCTTAAAGAATGGTTGGAACTTGGTGAGAATCTAATAGAAAGCACATAATTTCTCATAGGCTGTATTCAGTCTGCAGGCAAAAGTGTTGATCTATGTCCACCAAACATCACTGCAACCTTTCCAGCCAATTTAGAACTAGAGTGTGCAATATGCATGTGCAAAAAGTACATCATCAAAGTCACTGAGTATGGTGCATTTTTTCTTCATGCACCCTTACCTACTCATCTCTAATGATCTAAGTGCTAGAGCCCACTGTAACTACATAGCCAAAAAGGCATTAAGAGTTGTTAACCTAATCCTACATAGCTTTTTCTCTGGTAATATCACACTACTAACTAGAGCATACGAAACATTTGCTAGACCTATACTTGAATACAGTTCATCAGTCTGGAACCCACATCATGCATCTGATATTAACACAGTGGAGAAAGTGCAGAAGTAATTCACAAGAAGAGTTCACCGCTCCTCTACTCATTGCAGAATAACTTATGCCACCAGACTTGAAAATTTAGACCTAGAAAACCTAGAACTATGCTGCCTTTGGTCCGAACTAAATATAGTATATAAAATCACACATTGCAATGTACCTGTAAATGAATACTTCAGCTTCAACCATAACAATACAAGAGCATACAATAGATACAAACTCAAGGTTAACCGCACCAAACTTGATTGCAGGAAATACGATTTCAGCAACAGAGTGGTCAATGTCTGGAATACTCTACCTGACTCTGTGGTTTCTTCCCTAAACTCCAAAAACTTTAACCTTAGACTATCTACTATTGACCTCACCCCTTTCCTAAGAGGCCTGTAGGGATCGTGCATAAGTGCACCAATCGTGCCTCTTGTCTCTGTCCTACTGTTTCTTTTTTTATTTTTATTATATGTATCCATTTCATGTATTCATAACTATGTTGATACTTATACCTGTTATCTTGTAAGTGATTGACAAATCAAATAAATAAATAAATACATTAGGATTAAAAAGAATAATGTTTGATCCTTATTTAGCATAGAGGACAAAGAAACTATATATCAATAAATATTATTGAATGTTGTAAAGATTCTCTTGCTAACTTTGCAGAAGGACAATGATCGTGACCATAGTGTGAGACTGGCCATAGGCAATGGCATGAAGAGAGAAGTCTGGAAAGAATTTCTGCACCGATTTGGATGCCTTAAGGTCTATGAGTTCTATGGAGCTACAGAAGGCAATATAGGCTTTATTAACTACATTGGGAAAGTTGGAGCTATAGGAAGGATTAACTTCCTCTATAAGGTAACAAAATTAAACTGGGATGTTGCAGACATATTGAAGAGAATCTAGGAAGCTGATGGACACAATCCCAGTTACCACTGTAGCACCTTCAATTTAGAATTATTGTTTGAACTGCAATTCTTATAATTCAAGCCTGCTTGAAGGTTATAGGAATTGTTTTGTCCAGAGAAATTATATTACTTTTCTGATGTTAGCGGTCTAGCTGAACCCACCCTTTCAATATCTGTATCAGTGTTTGTCAACCTCGGCAACTTTAAGATGGATGGACTGACTGAATTCTGGGAGTTGAAGCCTACCCATCTTAAAGCTGCCAAGGTTAAGAAACATGGATGTATGTATGTGAACACTAAAAGAAGCTCTTAGTTTTAAATGGACAAAGTTTTGTGTGAAATGCCATATACTTGAAATACATGTTACAAAAAGAATATCAATCTTGGCAACTGTAGGATTCCCAGTATGGGGCCACCTTACTAAATGATGAAATAGTACTGTTGAGCATTATCAGAATCTAGAGGCTGTCATATTTCTGCACAACTAAATATAACCAAAATAAATATGTGCTCCTTCCTTCTGTTTAAAACCTCTCTTTTTCCAGTCATGTCATCCCAGATTTTTGGAAGGAATAGAATAGAATAGAATAGAATAGAATAGAATAGAATAGAATAGAATAGAATAGAATAGAATAGAATACTTTATTGGCCAAGTGTGATTGGACACACAAGGAATTTGTCTTGGTATAAATACTCTCAGTATACATAAAGAAAAGGTACATTTGTTAAGAATCAAGAATCATAACGTACAACGCTTAATGATAGTCATAGGGTACAATCAACAATCAAATCATACTAGGAAACAGTCAATATAAATCGTACGGATACAAGGAACAAAGTTACAGTCTTACAATCACAAGTGGGAGGGGATGGGTGATAAGGAGTGATGAGAAGATTAACAGTAATAGTAGTGTACACTTTGTAAATAGTTGAACAGTGTTGAGGGAATTATTTGTTTAGCAGAGTGATGGCTTTCGGGGGAAAACTGTTCTTGTGTCTAGTTGTTCTGGTGTGCAGTGCTCTATAGCATCATTTTGAGGGAAGGAGTTGAAACAGATTATGTCGGGATGTGAGGGGTCTGTAAATATTTTCACAGCCCTCTTTTTGACTCGTGCAGTATACAGGTCCTCAATTGAAGGCAAGTGGGTAGTAATTGTTTTTTCTGCAGTCCTACTTATCCTCTGAAGTCTGTGTCTTTCCTGTTGGGTTGCAGAACCAAACCAGACAGTTATAGAGGTGCAGATGATAGACTCAATAATTCCTCTGTAGAACTATATCAGCAGCTCCTTGGGCAGTTTGAGCTTTCTGAGTTGGCGCAGAAACAACATTCTTTATTGTGCTTTTTTGATGATGTTTTTGATGTTAGGTGTCCATTTTAGGTCATGTGATATAGTAGAACCTAGAAATTTGAAGGTCTCTACTGTTGATACTGTGTTGTCTAGTATTGTAAGAGGTGGTAGTATGGGAGGGTTTCTTCTAAAGTCTACCACCATTTCTATGGTTTGAGTGTGTTCAGTTCCAGATTGTTCTGGTTACACACGAGGCAAGTTGTATAACCTCTTGCCTGTATGCAGATTCATTGTTGTCTCGAATGAGACCAATCACTGTTGTGTCATCAGCAAACTTCAGTATTTTAACAGATGTATCATTTGAGATGCAGTCATTGTTATATAGGGAGAAAAGACATGGAGATAGCACAGAGCCTTGGGGGCCCCCTGTGCTGATTGTACAGGTATCGGATGTGATTCCGTTGAGCTTCAACTGCTGCTTCCTGTCTGTTAGGAAGCTTATGATCCACTTACAAGTGTATTCAGGTACCGCTAGCTGGTTTAATTTACTTAGAAGAGTGTCTGGAATGATGGTATTGAATGCTGAACTGAAGTCTACAAAGAGGACCCTTGCGTAGGTATTTGGAGATTCAAGGTGTTGTAGGATGTAATGCAGAGCCATGTTAACAGCATCATCTGTCAATTTATTTGCTCAGTATGCAAACTGCATGGGATCTAACAGCGAATCCGTGATGGTTTTCAGGTGGGACAGCACAAGCCTTTCAAAGATTTTCATAACTACAGATGTTAGAGCAACTGGTCTGTAGTCATTCAGTTCCTTGATGCAGGGCTTCTTTGACACTGGGATGATGGTAGAACGTTTGAAGCAGTAAGGAACATAGCACATCTCTAGTGATCTATTGAAGATTTGGGTGAAGATGGGGGCTAATTGGTCAGCATACACTTTTAAGCAAGAAGGAGTTATCTGGTCTCGCCCTGGTGCTTTTCCTGGCTTCTGTCTGGGTAATAGATCTTGCACTTCTTTTTCTGTGATCACCAGAAGTTGTGAGCCCAATGGATTGGGGCCAGTTGTAGGAGGTTTGGCTGTTGTTGGTGTGTCTGAGATGTGGGTTGTGGAGATAGGTGGTTGTAGTTTCTTTTCAAACTTGCAGTAAAACACATTCAGATCATCGCAGAAGCTAACATATGATGTTACAGTATCTCTGAGCTCATCTAGGTCTGCAAAGGCATCTTTCAAAACATTCCAATCAGTGCAATCAAGGCAGGCCTGGAGTTTCAGCTTTGCCTCATCCGACCAAGTCTTCACTGATTTAATTGTTGATTTAATGGTTTTAATCTTTGTCTGTAGGCAGGTACAAGGTGAATCATGCAGTGGTCAGAGTATCCCACAGCTGCTCATGGTAAAGACCTATAAGCATCTTTTACTGTTGTGCAGCAGTGGTCTAAAGTATTTTTGCCTCTGGTGGGACAATTTACATGCTGGAAATATTTTGGGAGCTCTTTCCTTAAATTAGCTTAATTGAAATCTCCTAAAATGATGGGAAGGGAACCTGGGTGTTTGGCTTCAGCCTCCATAATTTGATCAGCAAGAGTTTGTAATGCCTTGTTTACACAGGCTTGTGGAGGAACATACATAGCTATTAGGAGAAATGAGGAGAACTCGTGGAGAGTAAAATGGCTTGCAGTTGATGTGTAAAGACTCTAAGTTTTTATCACAAAACTTATTTTTTATAGTTATATCCTGAGACCAGCTGTTGTTGATATATACACATAATCCTCCACCCTTTGTTTTACCTGATGTCTCTTCAATTCTGTCTGATCTAAATGTCAGAAATCCTGGGATGTATATGGTGTTGTCCCCATGAATTTGTGGATTAAGCCAGGTTTCAGTAAAACAAAGAACAGCTGAATTATGAAAATCAGAATTCCATCTATTTAAGAGATGAATTTCATCCATCTTGTTAGCCAGTGAGTGTAAATTAGTCAGAAAGATTGAAGGGAGAGGAGTTTTTCCCCCCCTATTCCTTAGTCTGTTTAAAATTCCCGCTTGTTTACCTCGTCTCCTCTTCTGGCATGGTCGCTTCTTCGCTTTCTTTGTTGTAATCCATAGCACTGGGGAATTGGTTAGAATCTCCTCCGCGTTTGCAAAGACAGGTGGGGGTGGAGAATCAGAAAGCTGCTCCTTTAGGAAACATTGCCTAATTCTTAGCAGATGGTCTCATGAGTATGAAATCTGAAGTGAATTGCAGATAATAATAATAATAAAGAAACCATTAGAGAGCATTTCACCAAGGCAGCTGTCGTCGCCATCTTGGCTAGTTTTTTAAAGGAATATTTATTTGTTTGTTTGTTTATATGTCATATAACTAAACTACCCATCTTCCTTTAAGAGGGACTCTTTATACTAATAAAATGTTAATAAGTTGGTTTAGCCTCTATAAATAATAGTGATTTTGTAATAGCTCAAATTCCCAACAACCCCTGTTTATGCAGCAGTATGTCAATTTCTGGGACTGAAGTCAAGCACATTTGGAGCACAACTAAATCATTGGGATAATATATTATATCTCATAATAATATTTAACATTTGTTTATTCTGAAATGTGTTACTCCATAACCACTATAACAATCCTGTAAAGGACACAATATTATTATTTCAGACAAATAGACAACAAACATGAAAAAGGAAGATGAAATTTGAATCAAATACCTTGTAATTAGCTTGAGGTCTTTGAGATAATATTATAGATTCATCAATTTTGATTTCCTATTCTGCACCCCTTTCTTTGCTTCTACTTGCTTTAGCTAAATTATTTGGCCAATGTAACAGGAAAAATGGGACCTAGTACAATTACATACACACCAATGATAAGACCATGAGAATGGAGAGGACACCTTGTTCCATTAATGGAGAGACATCCCCATTTGGAAAAATCCTGAGGGAGGGATTAGTTTTTTTTAATTTTATGATCTGAACAAATATTATTATTCTGTTCTGTAATAAAGCCCAACATTCCATGAGGCACGGTGAGATTTCACACATCCATTGCTGCTTCTTCTCCAAAAGAATTAGCCCTTATAGCAGCTATCTTACATTGATGTACAGCTTATTGTTAATCATCACAGCCAAGATTTTTCCTGGTGTAATGCTTCCATCCAAGCTAAGAATGTTGCTATTTAAATATAATGTTTTCTGGTTGAAGGACAACTTGTTCCTCTTGCCACAGTCTTTCAACCTGTCCAGATTAGACTATGGATTGGTCTCATTCTATCATTCTGAATGTTGATTACATCTTCCAGTTTTTTGTCATCAATTTTGCAGCTCATCAATTTTGTTATTCCAATCATTCATAAAGAGATTGACTAATATTGGCCTAAAACAGAACCCTGTAGGACCCTACTGCTTTCTGCTCTTTATCTACTGCTATGAATGCTGAATCTCTGAAGTTAAGAAATCAATTTCTTTGCTGAAACTGAGCTAAATATATACATAACATTCTCTTTAACTCCTTTTAAGAAGAGATAGGACAATCATTTGTCTGAAATAGTGTAGGATTTCCTGCTTGAGCCAAGGGTTCAAGGTCCCTTCCAATTCTGTTGTTCTGTTCTGTTATTTATCTGCCAAGGTAACTGTTTTGTCAAAGAAAGAGACAATATTTGTTCTATCTGACCTATTCTGGACAATATCATGCCGATTCCTAGCAATCCTGACATTGTTTTCAAGATGCTTACAAATGCCCTGTTTTATCATCTGCTCTAACAACTATTTAGATATTGAAATTAGGTCACTGGTTGATGATTATTGGAATCCTTTTTCTTGAAGGGGGTAACAATACTTCTCCGGCATCTTTGCAGTCCCAAGTTTTTTTTGCAAGTGGTTTGTCATTGCCTTTCTTCTAGGGCTGAGAAACAGTGACTATCCAAAGTTATCTAGTTGATTTCCATCGTTAAGGAGTAGGTCAATTATTAAAGAGTGCTGTCTTTCTCTCTCATTGTTAAAATTAGCCTTTCTAAAATCCATGGCATGTTTTAACTGGTTTTTAATTAGTTTTTTAAGCAACTCTAATAATGGGTCACTTTAACATTATTAGCCAATTTCTTCTTATTAATAAGGACATATTTAGATTTCTCAAACCCAATCGAGCCTTTTCAAAGAAAAAAAGTCAAGCATTTATCCGTATTTGACAGAACTAAAACAGATGTCAAAAGGATTTAAAAGTTTCTATCGTAGTTATGTCTTGAAGCTTCAGTTAATCTGCTTCAATAAATCTTCATCTACCACTTGTGACTGATTTGATTGTCTATGGCAGATTTCTAGTAAGCCACCCTTTCTGTTAGCTTATTTTAATCCAAATGTTACCATTAAATCAAATGTTCTACCACTGGAATTCATCCACCTTATTTCTATGATCCCTGTTATATCATACTTGATTCTGTGCCTCATGACACTCAGCTCATCTTGCATGTTACCTATAGAGTACTTTTTTTTGTATAGAGGCATTTGAGATAATCGGATAGACTCCTTATATTCAATTTCCTTTTTCCTTTCCCCCTTTATAAAACTTAAACTAGTCATTTCCCAAATGCTTTGCTTTCGTACTGTGTTCAGTTTATTACTTGCCAATGTATTACTCGTCCATGACTGTGTTACTCTTTCTCCCTTTTAGTTTAAAACCTTCTGATCAGGTTAGCCAGTTGTTTTCCAAAAACATCATTCCCCACTTTTGTGAGATGAATTCTACATCTGCAAAACCATCCTCCTTTCTATATGCTTGCACCAATTTGGAATCCCAAACATGGACCAATGTTGCCAGCAAAAGTTCACTAAAAAAACCTTTTCATTTTCCTGAGTCTTGTTTTCAATGGGAAGTAGCAATAAGAAGTTCACTTGTCCCCTAAGGTTCTTCATTCTCTTCTCAAAAGCCATAAAATCACTTGTTATACCCTAGAGCAGTGATGGCTAACCTATGACACGCGTGTCACTCATGACACGCCGAGGCACTTTGACTGACACGCCTGTTGGTGTGGAAAACCTGCACATTTAGAGGCTGCCTGTGCTCTGCTCCAATCCCTGCTCCCTGCTTGTTGCGTGGAGGTGTGGTGTCACCGCTGCCACAAGATCTTTGCAGCAGAGAACCAGTTTTAACCGCCATAAACTGAGGTTTGTCAGTTTCATTACCTCAGGAACACTACAGGAGGAAAGGAGATCCATGAGGTTCACAGCCCTGTAAGGTGGCCTTCCGATCCCCACATCCTGCACCTGCAGCCCTGAGACCAGGGAGACGAGTTTCACAGCCCTGTGTGATCACCCCAGCCCAGTCCATCATAAACCAAATTATTGATATTTCTTGAAGTGGCACATGACCCGAGGAAGGCTACACTTTTTCCCGATTTTCGACACACCAAGCTGAAAAGGTTAGCCATCACTGCCCTAGAAGTCATGCCTTGCATATCATTTATGACCATATGAATGAATAAGAAAGATCTGATAAGGCTCATTAGACTTGCAGAGGCTTGTCAGTCTTTCCATCATATCTTGAATTCAGGCACCTGAGAGGCAACATACATGTTGGGATGGAAGATCTAGATGACAAATGGAAATTTGCCTCTTGGGGAAAAAAATTACTTACAATTCTTCTCATTCTTTTGGTGATTGGTGATGGATTACTTCCACTTGAATTAATTAGGAGTATTTTGTTTATAGCTGACTCATGTTTGTAAAACTTCCTGGAGGGAAAGAGGTTGGAAATTATTCGTTTCATGAAATTGTGAGCTTCATATTGCTTATAAAAACTACACGGATGAATAATGATGACCAATTTTGTTGTAATATAGTGTAATGGTATTCACACCTGAATAAGGAATTAATTCATCTTGAATGAATTAGGAATAAACATGATATTTGGATTTCCAGTAAGCACATTAAATCTTTGTTAGTTTATTACCTCTTTAAATAAATTATTGGTTAAACTTATTTTAGGGTTCCTTTAAAGCAGGAGTGTCAAACTCGCATCATCATGGTGGTGTCATGTGATGTATAGGGACTTTCCCCCCCTTCGCTAAACCGGGCGTCGGTGTGGCCAACATATGACGCATTTGGCCCATGGGCTGGGAGTTTGATAGTCTTGCTTTAAAGAGAACAGTAGGAGAGGGAAATTATTTGAATCTTCTGCATCAGGTTCTCCTTTTTTCTCTTTTCCTGATAGTATCATAGTTTCACAAGGTGTAGGAAACAATATAAATCCAGCTTTTGGGGGAAAACATGCTTTGCCTAGGCAAGGCAAATACTCCCTCTTGGATGCCTTAGATTTGTCAAAAAATTGCTTAGTCTCTGAATATACTTTCTTGAAAGATCTGGTGGGATAATGATAAAAACTGATTTTTGTCAGTTATGGCTTTGTCTAAAATGTTTACATAGAAGTTGCTTAATCGGAAGCAAACTCGGAATGCCATATAAATATCTCAGCAAGAGGTTAATGTATTAGATACACCAGGGGGTACTGTTGTGCGATTCTAGGTTTGTCATACCTATTACAAAGAGATATAAACCATATGACCAAAATAATATTTCAGCCAATTAATTCCATGGAGAAGTTTTTTAAAACTTTGGCAAGGGTTTTAAATTATTTGTTGTAAAAAAAAATCTGGCACGGCTGAAAGTGAAATCAACTAAATACACAATTGAATCTATGACATCTCTAAAGGAAGGACATCATTGAGAACATACAGAATTCTGCAAAAACTTAGAGAGAAGAAAGTTATCATGACTCTAAAAAATTCATAAAAGATTATCACTAATATAGTGATGAGTGAGATGAGGAATATTTGCATTTTCAAGTAATCAGAACTGGGCAAATTTCTGAGGACCCGCCTCCTAAATCTTCTGTGGCCGGGAAAAATTATGATGAAAGATGGCATACAAATTAGACTATCTACTAGATAGTAGTGACATCATCTCACCAACTAATATATGTGGAGGGGGGGCAAATGAATTGTTCTGCTGGTGTAGTAAAATGCTTGGCTTGCAAATTCTTGATAATCTATGTCAACCATAACGATATGTGTAAAAGAAGAGACAAGCCTTCAAATTTATTGATCAGCAGCAGACAGTATAAATCTCTCTTCTCTGATCCTTGCACACCAGAACAACCAAATAATGGCATTTCACTACTACAAAACTGCAAAAGACTGTCAGTGGACAAACCACTGTGATTCCACACCATCCCTGTATTGAGTTCAGATGAAGTTGAAGTTGTTTACGAACTCTAGCTCCAGATGCTCTCTCTTCAAAGCTTTGGAGAGTGTCTGAAGGTCCAGTTGGTCTGAGCTGTCAGGAGGGATGACATGATAAGCACTACATCTCAGGCTTCTTCATGCTCCTCTAAAATACTCAATGGATCAAAGATCCATTGAAGCCCTTACCACATTCTCTATTAGATCTTTGAATTTAATTGTTATTGTGCTTACAAGCTGGGTAATATACACATATATTTGGACATATGGCACCTGACATGTGATCACTGATATATCTGTGATTATACCTTTATCAGCATGGTTATGGCAAGAGTGGGTAGGATTTGCTTAAAACACTTGAAGAGCGCTAGGTTGCTAGTCCTGAAAGGAGAGCAGTATATTAAAAATATACTTGATTTAGATCTCTGGTCAGCTACAAAGCCTATTGGATATGTTCAGGTCACTCATCCAACTCAATCAGTCTCTAAGTATGATTCGAATAAGGTGGAAGAGGGCTACATATATCCCTTGATGTTACTGGAGGGAAGATAGTTTTATGAACTGTACATTTGGAGATGCTAAATCAGTACTCTGAAGGGAAAATGACAAGGATGCAATTTCTATCCCTTAAAACAGGGGTGTCAGACTCACATCATCACGGCAGGAGTTTTTTCCCCCTTTGCTAAACCAGTTGTGGGCATGGCCAGCATGTGACGCATCTGGCTTGTGGGCTGGTAGTTTGATCGCCCTGCCTTAAAAGATTGAGACCAGAAAATCCCCTGGGTTTTGTTTCCTTTAAGGATTTCTATTTTAAAACATAAAGTAAAAACACCCCAAAATCACCACCCAGCTGTATTAATTTTAATGTTTGAAAAATAGTACAGAATTCTATCATTTAGAAGTCATCAAACTGGGAGCATTAGTTCAAGGGGCACACAAAGAGTTGTGTGGTTCTTTATGACCAACTGCTGGAGTTGTTTAGAATTTCTGCCTTGCAGCCCTTACCAATTTCCATTTTTTCTGCTTCAGAAACTGGCAAAGTTTGAATTAATTCAATATGATATTGACCAGAATGAGGTTGTGAGGAATGAAAAAGGATTCTGCATCCCAGTGGCCACAGGTATGTTAATACAAATTACATTTTGAAATGAATTGGATTTTGCGAAAGCAAAGTTATGCACTACTTCCAGTGATAAAATGGGTCTTCTTCTTTGTGCCATTGGTCAGATTCAGACCTTGGGGGTTAAGTCCTTGGTTGTCTCAGTGCCACATATGAGTTTTCCACAGAACAGTCACTTGATCACAGCAGTGAATGAGTTGCAAGTTCAGTTTCATGGGAGTGGTTACATGAAACCTCTGGAGAAATCTGATTAATTCTATCCCCCAGCTTTTGGGATACCAACATGAAGGCTGCACTTCATGCCTGGGAAAAGAGATTAAAATATGGTATTCTGGAGATTACAAAAACCAGTTTATTTTTCCCCGTTTTATGGAGGAAGAAATGGAGTTTACATGTTTGTTGTGAATCTGAGCAGTGGAGAGAGGCCCTTGTTGCTAGCCAGGAAATGATCCACTGAGTCTGTGCTCAATTATTGTCTTAGACAGGGCATGTTTTGATTTGTTGTAAGTTCTCTGCAAGTATTGCAAATATATAAACAAGTCTGTGCACATCGAGTTTATACAACAACCAAAACAGTCCAAATCAGTACCATATTTCTTTTTTCCATATGAAGACCTAATATTGTAGAAATTGGTTATGTTAGACAGAGTTGGCAACAATCAGAAGGAAACTGATGTGGATTCTACATAGGATAAACAGGCAAACTTTGTGCAAAATAATTAATAGTCATAAGTCTGCTGTTGAGACTCAAAACAAAGACAAGTGATGTCAGAACATTTTAATTTCCCATGATGCTCTGTGCATTCAATGGAATGAGTTAAACTGCCTAAAGCTTTTAAATAAAACTTGGAAAAGGTGCTACCAGACTAGATGACTTATGTGACAGAAAGACTGACTATCCAGCAAAGGCTTGGCTTCTTTTTAGAGATTTGTTTGGAACTAGCATTACCTTTGAGCTTGGGTTTTCAATACAAAAGCCGCAGGCTAGTTATGCATATTAGAATGTATCCTAATTGAAAAAAAGAATTGAATACATTATAATGTCTCTATTGCCCTTTCATTTTTCATGCCTGTATCTACTAGAGAAGAGTGAAAAATGAATGTCCTTATGAATTTTTTCCTTCACTATGGTTGGGGCAGGGAGTGAAAAATATAGGGCAAAGAAAATAAAGTGGCAGCCCCTTTGTCTCCTTTGTGAGGGCCGAGTATTACTGTTTTTACCAACTGCAACAATTCATTTAACAAGTATGGCAAGAAAGGTCGTAAAATGAGGCAAAACTCATTTATCAAATCTCTCACTTAGCAATAGAAATGTTGGGCTCAATTGTGTTCATAAGTCAAAGACTACCTGTACAGTTTAGAGCAGGGGTCCCCAACCACCGGTCCCCGGACCGGTACCGGTCCGTGGACCATTTTTTACCGGGCCGCAAAGCTTGGGTGCCGCGAGGGGGAGAGAGGGAGAAAAGAGCGCTACGGTATGCCCAGCGCTAGTCTCCCTTTTTCTCTCCTTCTCCCTCTCCCCCGTCAACCACGCACACGCACGCGCGCAGATAAAGCTGTTACTGTTGCTGCTGCACCACAACCCGGAGGAACAGATTGAGCACAGGCGCTGAAGGAGCTCCACAGCGCCCGTCGCCAGAGCGCAAAGAAGCAGCAGCAGCGGCGGCGGTGGCGGCTGCGCCTCCGACTTTTCCGGGGAAGGTCATTCCCTGACCAGTCGTGCTTCCCGGCCCACGCTTGCACCCCTCCCCCCCCACCGCCCACTTCCTCGCAGGCGGAGGCGGGAAGTTACGAGGAATTCGGGCGTGCTTTCTAGCCGGCTGTGCCAAGTCTTTTTTTTTTTGCCCGAGGCTGGAAAGAAGAAGGGCGACAGGTCACTGAGGAAGGTGAGAGAGACTGAGAAGGGAGAGAGAAGCCCGGCTAAAGCAGCTCCGCGCTGCTTTAGGGACTAGTAGTAGAAGGTAACGGTCCGTGGAAGAATAAATAATCGTAAAACCGGTCCCTGGTTCAAAAAAGGTTGGGGGCCACTGGTTTAGAGTATGTGTATTTATGAGCTTAAAAAAGGGAATCAAATAATGGCTACCTTTTTAGTACAAAGGTCTGCATCAATTAGAAAAAAGTTTCATAAGTTTGGGGCTATCAATAAGAAGGCTACATTAAATTCACTTTTCTAGAACTATGCTTTCCTTCACATAAAAGCAACTGCTTGAATGTAATTTATTATTTTTGAGAATTAGAAATGTTTTTCATATACATATATTATAGCAGAATTAATATGACATGTTCATTTTTATTAACTTACCAAATTAAATAAGTAAATCAATCTTTAATTGTTTTTAATTTAAAAAAATAGAATGTTTTCTGGAAAACCCAAAGGGAAATATGTGGAAATAATGTGCTTGCTCGGGAATGAATATTAATTGATTAATTGATTCCTAATTGCAGGTGAAACAGGTTTACTAGTAGGCAAGATCACCGAGAAGACTGCCTTCCATGGCTATGCAGGAGATCTTGAGAAAACAAAGAAGAAACTTCTCCAGGATGTCCTAGAAAAAGGAGACAGCTACTTTAACAGTGGTGACCTCATGATGCAAGACCACGATGGGTTTATATATTTCCAGGACCGAGTGGGAGATACTTTCCGGTGAGTCCCACAGACACTAAAAGCTGATATCCATTCCCTGCTTGCTCCCATCTTTTTAGCATTTTTATAAATAAGTAAAGATGGTGAACAAACCTTCTTCCTTCTCCTTTTTTCCCCTACAACAACAACTCCATGAGGAGGATTGGGCTGAGAGAGAGTGACAGGCCTAAAGTCACCTGAATGACTTTTATAGTTAAGGCAGGATTAGAACTTATGGACTCTTGATTTTTGGCCTGGTGCCTTAACCACTAGATTCTAAAACGGACAGTTTTGCCTCTTTGGGGCAAACAAGACAGTCCTGACTGTTTGCTACTTTTTTATTCTGTTATACATTAATGCTTCCATTCCAACTGGCCAATGTGTATTTTCCTTTCAGCAACCATTTTATTCTGGGCTGCTGAGTTGTCTCTTTTCTAGGCTTCATTGGAAGGCCAAAAGAAGGGTGGGAATCTAGCAATGGAGGGCTGTTCTAATTATCATCAAAGCAGCACACCTGTGGGCACAGTGGCAGAAGTGAATGAAAGCCAGAATAGCTTTCTTAAACCAGCTTCATTTCCAGCTAGTTTATGCCCAAGAACAAGCAGCTGAAGACAGTAATGGGCAACTGCGTCCTCTTCGCTGCTGATGTTAAACTATTCAACATCACCGTCAATGCTACCGTCCTTCAAAAAGACCTTGATTATGTGTCTGAATGGTCTAACAATTGGCAACTCCAAATATCTACCAACAAATGCTCTGTCCTACACATTGGTAAAAAAAAAATCTATATACCAAATACAATCTAGGTGGATATGACCTTGTTGATGACCCTCACTTTGTCAAGGACCTAGGAGTTCTCATATCAAATGATCTAAGTGCCAAAGCTCACTGCAACAGTATTGCCAAAAAGGCTTTAAGAGTTGTAAATTTAATTTTATGAAGCTTCTCCTCTGGTAATACTGTTTTGCTAACTAGGGCATTCAAAACCTTTGCTAGACCAATACTTGAATTCAGCTCTGCTGTCTGAAATCCGCACTGTATATCTGACATAAATATAATTGAGCGAGTCCAGAAGTATTTTACCAGAAGAGTACTACATTCCTCTGTTCACAACAGAATAACCTACAGCACCAGACTTGAGATTCTTGGCTTAGACAACCTTGAACTACGCCGACTAAGATTAGATTTAAGCATAGTACATAAAAATCATATGTTACAATTTCTTATCAGTTAATGAATATTTCAGCTTTAACAACAACAATACTAGAGCGCACAACAGATATAAACTAAATGTAAATCACTCCAAACTTGATTGCAGGAAGTATGATTTCAGCAACAGAGCGGTCAATGTCTGGAACTCACTACCTGATTCTGTTGTCACCTGCTCAAACCCCCGCTCCTTTACCCTCAAACTAACCTCTGTTGACCTCACCCCATTCCTAAGAGGTCTGTAAGGGGCGTGCATAAGCGCACAATCGTGCCTACCGTCCCTGTCCTATTGTCCTCAATTATTAGTTCCTATTTCTTGTATTTAAACATATGTTTATTCTTGTTTCTGTTATATTGTAAGCTTTTTGACAAATAAATAAAAATAAATAAAATAAAAAAATAAAACCTTTTGACTGCAGAATCTACATTCCATATATCTGGCTATGAAATGAGAACACTAACTGGACAGAGTCGCATTACAATCAATAAATTCCTTCCTTCCTCCCTCCCTCCCTCCCTTTCATTTTATTTTGTGTGCGCAGGTATGTGTACTGTGGAGTATAACCAGTGAAGAATTTTAGTAAGGAATAAGTAAAAAGCTTCCAAAAACCAAACTTCAGCTGAATATGGTCTATGGACTTAGAAAGACACGGGAATATAGTAGCTTGAGCCTTTCAGAGAAAATAGATCAAGAAATTACTTGTGAAGGAGGAAGTCTCCAGTCTGAATCTGCTATAAATCAAGGCCAATATTGCGAGGGAACACAGAAGGGCTGAAATTTGGCCTGGTGCCTTAACCAGTAGATCACTTCATCTGAGATTTACAATCATGCTTTAGTAATAAATGAAGGGTTTTTTGTTTTTGGAGAAAATTCAGTTATAATATGAACAAGTGGTGCTAATCACTTCTTTTTCACTGTATTGTAGGTGGAAAGGAGAGAATGTGGCTACTACAGAAGTTGAGACAATTCTTGTGATGCTGGAATTTATTCAAGAAGTAAATGTATATGGAGTACCTGTGCCAGGTAGATCAAAGTATATTCTTTCAGAAAGCTATCTTTAATGTCTATAAAAGAATAATGCCCAGAATCATACCAGGCATTGCATGACCTATCAGTCACAATCCTTAGGGACATTGCTCCCATTGCAAATATTGGATAAGGTCTTGTTTTCTTGAATTTATTATTATTATTATTATTTATTAATAGTGAACTCAAGTATTTCTGAAACAGTTTATAACACATGCTAATAAAAAGTAGTTATTGTGAAATGCTGATTAGTTACAAACTGAAGCTAAAAATAGCATGTTTTAATAATGTTGAGTTAATGTTCAACAATATTTTTAAAATAATGAATAAGGCAGATTTTTGCGAGGCTGGTGGCACTAGTAGGCTATGAAATAGGTTTCGTGGGCATGGAGGATACACATTTAAAAATATATATTCAGAAATAAAAATATATTCAGACAAAAATATTTAGAAAGGAACCTATGGATGTGACATTTTGGCAGAGTAATTATGAATGGTTAAATGATTATTGAATATCTATTTTCTGTGGGTGGGTATTTAAATATACCAACACCTTATAAAATTACCTAGTATTTGTTCAAAGTTTGATATTTTGGTTCTTGTTTTTATTTTCAAGAAATAGAGATTGCTAGTTTAAGCATTGTTACCAATCTTTTCTGTTGTTTTACATTTATTATGATTCATAATAACTGCAGGAAAAATAATAATGCAAGGTTCACTTTGGTAGCCAGATTTTAGAGAACATTTCAGATTGGGTGTTGAGGATACGAGTTGTTTTTCCAATTTGTTTTGTTTAAAATCCCATCTGATATGAATGATAGTTCAGATGTTGTTGTGTCAAAGTTAATAAAGAAAACAACTGAATCAGCCTTTTAGATGGACAAATCAGTTAAATATTAATTTGGGGTTATTTAGTTATTGAAAAATTGATACCACCTTGAACTTTGGGATTTTTTGCAATCATGTGGGCCAAAGCTACTGGATGATAGTTGTTATCCTGCACAGTTATAATTTGTATTAGAACAGGTATTGTTAAGTATGGAGAATAACAGAGACCAGACATCTGACCAGTGACTTCAACTCTTTAATAAAGTGATAGAACATAACAGAGCAATGCTATGGGCAGCAGTAACCCTTTTATAGGGTTAGCTGCTGCCTTATTAACCAATGAAAATGTGCAACAGGTTCAAACTACTGACCAATAAGGACAGTCCCAAGAGTGGCCAATCAGGGACTGGTTCTGGCCCAATCCCAAGTTGTTGTATAAGGACCAATCAAGTGTGCAGGTTTTCAACCCCTAATTTGCATTTAGGTTATTCACTTTTATTGATTCACAACACCCCTCCCCCTTGGGTTCCGTTTGAGGGGAACTGTGATAAAATCCTCAAGATAGGCAGGCCGTTTGGTCTGCCTGGATGATTTCCGAGGCTCCACCGGGTTTTGTCTAATGTCCGGTTCCAGTGGAGCATTTGGATGACCTTTGTTAAATTCTATTTCGCTGCACGGCGATTCCGTGCTGCATTCACTGTGGTTGTCTCTGCTACTGCGTGTTTCTTCGGGGTTTTGCAGTTCGGTTTCCCCGTATTAAAGTTCCCTGAAGACATCAACTCCCTCCCGCTTCACGTTCCGGTGCTTCGCTGGGCTGTAGGGCTCCCGTTGACCTGCTATTAGTTGTATCAAAGTCAATTCCTCGATACTCCCTCCCCTTGAGTTGGTGAACCGGGGAAGTCATGGCCTCTGGGTGGTAATCTCAATCGGAGCTGGTCTATGTGGCGTTTCCACACCCTCCCATCGTCTGTTAGCAGGCGGTAAGATCTAGGCCCGGTGAGGTGGGTAACGGTTGCGGGTATCCATAACGGGTCGCCGGAAAAGTTTTTGGCAAAGATTAAATCGCCTACCTTAAATTCCCGGCATTTGCTGCTGGAGCCGAAAGGTTTTTCGGTGCGAAAGCGGGGTGGAGCCGGTCAAGGTGCGATCGTATTTTCTGGCCCATAAGAAGTTCAGCGGGTGTTTTGTTGGTCACGCTGTGGGGCGTGATGTGCTGCAATAAGAGGATTCTATTGATTTTCTCGTCGATGTTGCCAAATTCCATTTTTGCAAGGTCTTTTCACAAATTGTACCATGCGTTCTGCACGTCCATTCGCCGCAGGGTGCGCGGGTGAGGTTAGCGCATGGCGGATGCCCCGATCAGCAAGATATTGTTCAAAGGGCAATGCAGTGAACTGTGGGCCGTTGTCCGAGACCAACACGTCCGGAAAGCCGTGTGTGGCAAATAGTCTGTTTAATTTATTAATAACTGAGTCAGTTGTAGTTGTGTGCATTCGATGAATCTCGAGCCAGTTAGAATAGGCGTCGACCGTAATCAGGAAAGTGTGACCTTTGGTAGGCCCCGCAAAGTCAATATGAATACGGGACCACGGTCCCCTCGGCGTTTCCCATTCGGTTGGGCTTGCTTTAGGTGGGGCGTTGCTGACGTCCTGGCAACGTTGGCACGTGGCGACCCAGGCCTCGATTCTTTTGTCGATTCCCGGCCACCAAGCATAGCTGCGTGCACAGTGATTTCATCCGCACAATGCCCGGATGTCCCTCATGCAATACCGCCAACACAGTCTGTTGCAATTTGCCAGGGATTACGACTCGATCGCCCCACAAGATACAGCCTTTTTGGGAAAACAGTTCGGTTTGGCGGGCTTTGAAGGGCGCCCATTCCGGTGCAATTTGGTCCGTTGGCCACCCCCGTTCAACCCAGCGTAGTATGTGTTGCAGAACTGGGTCACGTTTCGTTTCAAAAGCAATGTCTCTAGCCGTCAAGGGTGGTGCCTGTAGAGCTTCAATCTGTAGTGTTGAGAGGGTTGGGGCTGGATCCACAACAGCGTCTGGAAGCGGTGTTCTGCTCAGTGCATCGGCGTGGAGAATCGATTTCCCCGGGCGGTGTTGCAAGGTGTAGTTGTAGGCCAGGAATTCAGACCAACGGGTCATTCTGGGGGATAATATATACGGGGTTGGTTTATTACCCGCAATGATCCCCAGTAGCGGTTTATGATCAGTGATTATTGTAAACGCACGGCCATAAACATATTCGTGAAATCTTTTAACTGCAGCAACAATAGCTAAAGCTTCTTTATCCAGCTGACTATAATTTCGTTCAGCTTTAGCTAAGGTTCGCGAAAAAAACGCGATGGGGGCCTCCGCTCCATTTGGCAACACGTGGGCCAGAATTGCCCCAACCCCAAAAGGTGATGCATCACACGTGATAGTGAGCGGCAGAGTCTCGTTGTACTGCATAAGTACTGAATCAGAAGTTAGCAATTTCTTTACTTGTTGGAAAGCATGTTGTTCCCGTTGTCCCCAAACCCACGTTGCTTTTTTGTCTAATAGTCTATGCAATGGTTCAGCTACTGTTGCTTTGTGGGGTAAAAACACATTATAGAAATTGATAAGTCCAAGGAACGCCTGTAGGTCTGCCTTGTTCCTTGGAGTGGGTGCCTTTTAATTGCTCGTAATTTGTCTTCGTGGGATGAATTCCTTGGCTGTCCAGGAGGTATCCCAAAAATTCTACTTTTTCGGTACATAAGTGGCATTTATCTTTTTTTACTCTGAGGCCTGCATTTTGGAATCTTCGTAAAACCTCTCTGAGTCGTTTTTTCTAGGATGTCTTTGTTAGGTGCGGCGATGAGTACATCGTCGAAATATGGGACAACGCCTTTTATCCCTTGTAACAACCTTTCCATTAAACTCTGGAAGATTCCAGGGCGACGCTCACTCAATTGGAGCCGGTTGCATTTAAATGCGCCCCTATGTGTTACGATCGTTTGCGCCTCGGCTGTGGTTGGGTCTACAGGCAATTGTTGATATGCCTGGGCTAGATCTAGTTTGGCGAAAACTTTCCCGCCGCCCAGGGAATGGAGTAAATGTTGCACTACCGGTACTGGATAAGCACTTTGCTGCAGTGCGTGGTTTAATGTGGCCCGGTAGTCTCCACAAATTCTTAGGGACCCATCAGGCTTGATAGGCGTCACTATCGGGGTTTCCCAACGGGCGTGGTCGGTGGGTTCCAGTACGCCCTGCGCTATCAGCTTATCGAGTTGTTCGTCGATTTTAGGTTTTAAGGCGAACGGCACCCAACGCGGCTTAAGGCAGATGGGTGCTATTTCAGGGTTCAAGTTAAACGAGATTGGGGTCCCCTTATACTTGCCTAGTCCGTTCGCAAAACGTCTTGGAATTCTTGCACGAGTGCTTCTTCCCAATCGACGCTTTCGGCCTTGTGGACTCCGGCTACAGTGATTCCGAGCGGCCTGAACCATTGAAGGCCTAGAAGACTAGGCCTATCTCGATCCACGACAGTCAGTGGTAGTGCGACGGTGCGGTCCTTGAATGAGACCTGGAATCTGCGGGACCCGACGACGGGGATTCGGTTTCCCTGATAGTCTTTGAGTATAACCCTTTGAGGTTAAGGTCTTGTCGGCGAATCGTTGGAATAAGCTGTTGGAGTGTTTTCCACGACACCATCGAGAGGAAGATCCCGAGTCCACCTCCATCACGCAAGGTTTGTTTTCGATGGCGACTTTTACTCGGATTTTCCCGGCATCAAGGGATGTAGCGTGGCCTATGGTGATTGTTTGGTGGGTCTCTTCCCGCCTGGTTTCTTCACGCCTGGTGGAAGTGGTGGACGGCTTGTTTCTGTAGGAGTGGTTCAATTTTTTCGGTGTGTGCGAAGAATCCTGAAGACTGGAATTCGGCCTGTCGGGGTTTGGAGTTCTGTTTGCTTCTGCAAACCTTTGCGATGTGACCGCGTCTCCCGCAATGGCGGCAAAGTGCGTCGAGGAATTTGCAGCCGGATCGTGGGTGATTTGCTCCACAGCCGGCACACGGTCGAAATGAGTGTTGTGTGGACTGATCTCTCTCCGTTCGAAGTCGGTTGACCTCTTCCTCATCGCTGTCGGACGGGGACTCTAGGTCTTCGTGGTGAGTTGATACCGGGTGTCTCTCTGAGCGAGGTGAGGTATCAGTGGCGAGTTTACGTAGCGGTGCGTTGGTGCGGCGCATTTGGGCTGCCGACTTCTTTGTCGCCTCCGCTGCCGAGGCTTCTTTAAGGGCATCGGTGAGGCTGATGTCCCCCTTAGCCATAATTTTGCTCTGGATAGCGCCGTCTTCTAGGCCCAGAACCAGGCGGTCCCGGAGGGCTTCTTCTAAGTCTGCGAACCCGCAGAGGCCTCCTAGGTTCCGGAGGTCCGCGATGTAGTTGGCAAGGCTTTCGCCCTTCCGTTGGTCCTTCTGGTAATATTCATGTCTTCTTACTAGGGTTGGCACGGTGGGTGCGTAGTAAGCCCGTAGTAATGGCTCGAGGATGTCCCAGTCCATTTCTTTTACCTCTGCTGGCTTGGCAAGCGCTTTGCCATTTTAAACACGGTTGGTCCACAATGAGTTAGAAAGATAGCTCTTTTTTTGCCGGTTGTCGCATCTTTCAAATTGTTGGTTTCCAGAAACATCTGGAACCGATCCATGTAGGCCTCCCAGTCTTCAGTTTCTGGGTTGAATGGAGCGGCTGGTACGGCACCGCTGGCCATGTTGCCGTTGATGGTGCGAGTTGACCACGTGCTCTGTTAGTTGCTCTGTAGGTTAGTCAGCTCTTCGGTCTCCGGATCCCATACTCGTCGCCACTGTTAAGTATGGAGAATAACGGAGACCAGACATCTGACCAGTGACTTCAACTCTTTAATAAAGTGATAGAACATAACAGAGCAATGCTATGGGCAGCAGTAACCCTTTTATAGGGTTAGCTGCTGCCTTATTAACCAATGAAAATGTGCAACAGGTTCAAACTACTGACCAATAAGGACAGTCCCAAGAGTGGCCAATCAGGGACTGGTTCTGGCCCAATCCCAAGTTGTTGTATAAGGACCAATCAAGTGTGCAGGTTTTCAACCCCTAATTTGCATTTAGGTTATTCACTTTTATTGATTCACAACAGGTATATTACTGTATTTTTCTCTCTATAAGACACACTTTCCTTCCCCCCGCACAAAGTGGGTGGAAATGTCTGTGCGTCTTATGAAGTTAATATTGTGTCATAGATCATGAAGTATATTACCTCAGGAGTCTCCAACAGTGGACTGGTGCCGGTCCTTTGGTGAATAGCAGCCAGGCCACGGCAGGGTCCTTTTAAAGTGCTGAACCCCACCTCTTCTATCTTTGTCATTGACCATCTCTTATATCTCTTTTCTGCAGTGCAGGAGTCAATAGGCCGAGCTGACACAAGAGGACACCTATCTGTGGTCCTCTCAGGCTCTGCCTCCTTCCCTCACTACACTGCTGTTCCATATTTGACGCTCCATATTCACAGTACTCTGATGGGGACACCTAATGTATTTTTTTCTTGTTTTCCTCCTCTAACCCTAGGTGCGTCTTACGGTCAGGTACATCTTATAGTGTGAAAAATATGGTATATTAGAGCAGGTATTAAATTCTTAGAATATTGAAATTCACAATCCATGGGCTGTATTTTAGTTTAAGCATCTCAACAACACCCTCCAGAAAACTGGGAATGGAGATGCCAATACTATATAATAACAATTTTGGCAGTGAGATTTTTCCAGATTTCCCCCCTCACACACATACAGAAATATGGCTCAGCGTGGACAGAAAGGGAGGCCTTCTGGGTGAAAAACAGTCTCCTTTTCACTTCAGCTTCCTGCCTAGTTCCCACAAAATGGCCCCAAATCACACTGCCAAAATAACTTATTCTGGCAATGATTTTTGCAGTGAGATTTCTGCTGTTTTTTCAGATCTGGATTTTTTTAAGGACAGGCATGTCGCCCAAAGGTTTTGCTCCCATTCACTCCTTTTTCTTTAAAAGAAACAAGGCAGGCCCTTTATTCAGTACTCTTGTAACTTCGAACAGTTGTTAAACAAATGGCCATAACTTGAGGACTTCCTGTAGTATAGTAGAAGAAACAAATTGGCTTATTTTTATAACTATCCATTCTATCCATGGAGTTTTAGATACTTCTTTTATAACTTGCACTATTTTATATGACACCAGACTAAAGTGCTTTTGTAAGTATTTATATCTTCATTTTACAATGAATGGTTTACTATTGGCTTGCCAAAGAGGGGTTCTGGAATCCAGAGGAACAAAACAATTGGAAAGCAAAAGGTTAAGTCAACCTTTTTCTCTTGCTATTCCTCCAGCGCAAACCTGTGTCTTTCTATTCTGAGAAGATATTTGACCATTCTGATATTTTCTAGGACATGAAGGAAAGATTGGGATGGCAGCAATACGATTAAAGGAAGGGGAATCCTTTGATGGGAAACAGTTATATGAACATACCAAGAATTACCTGCCAAACTATGCTATACCTCACTTTATTCGCATCCAGGTGAGACTCTTGTGTTCTATTGTTGTTTTACCGATCAGTTGATATAATGTGAATAAACTTTGATGGGATTGATAACAATCAAAAACAGACAGAATTCACGAGTGAAAGTTTTGATCCTGCTACCATCTTGACTGGATCTGGGTTGTCTTAATACAGTGTTTCTTAAACTTGGTATCTAGATGTGTGAACTTCTTCCCCATCCATCACTTCCAAAATTGGGTGTTGCTGGATGGGGAATTCTGGGAGTTGAAGTCCACACATTTTAAATTTGTCAAGACCATGTGGCACATTACTGTTTCCTCCAGCAGCTTCTTGTCACCTCCCAGCTTCTTCTGCCTAAGGTAGCCTCTTCCTCTGCCTCATTATAAAATTGATATTCATTCCAATTCATTATCAAGGTAAGTGATGGAATTCAAGAATTTAAGCCGGTGTTGCAGCAAAATGTGCCTGAATGAGGCAAAGTATATATAATGTGGCATAGCTATAATCAATCTAGCAGTTTTGTAGGAAGGATAATTTAATTATTTTATCATTTTCTAATCTAAATCAGCTTTCCAAGCTGCTTTTAGATCCCAACCGAACAATAATATTGATATTTATGTTGTTCTTAGAGATTTATTTTTTTAAAATGATGATGATATGTTTGCCGCCTGCACTAGTAAAATGAATATGTTCCATCTTATACAAGATATATGATGTGCTATTTACCTATCTGGTACAAATGAAATTCTCCGCTTTATCCCTTCTATCATCCACTCCCATATAACTGATGGGCACTCTGGAGAAAGTGCAGCATGTATTTGACAGTCTTCCTCCAATGCTTTAATTCTGCCATTTAGGAGAACAGTGGAATAATGGGTTGATTTGCTCCTTTTCACCACAGGAGGCCTTGGAGATAACAGGGACTTTCAAGAAATGCAAAACTCAGTTGGTGAAGGAAGAATTTGACCCTATCACCATCACAGAGCCCCTATTTTTCTTGGACAATTCCGAGAAGAGCTTTGTGCCACTGACTTTGGAGATCTACCATTCTATCACAGAGAAGAAGCGGAAACTATGAAAAGGACTTCAAAAGATAACACATCATCATTCTTTCATGGCATAGCAACCCAGGAATAGAGCTTGGTGTTTCTTGACTATAGCCTAAGAATAGAGTAATTCTCTTGGATTAATTTTGTTTTAATTTGGCAGATATCTGGCAAATTAAAGATTTCTGGAACAGGTATCTTGCATACCAAACTTAAGGACATTTAGAAAAGTTAATTTTATTCTTATTCTTTTTCTTTCCCCTAGTAAAAAGCCTTTCTGTATTCCCATGAAGTGTTTGCTCTCCAGTAGAGGGAGGTAAATATGTGTATGCATTAAAATATGTATGAAATGGGCATCCTGTGTCCCAACAGTGTCACAGACATTGTGTTCCACTTAAGTGCTTGACTTTGCATAGCAAAGCCTGCGTACTTTTCCTGTGAAGGTAACTGGAATTTATCTTAAAGGAAGTTTCATACACTTCAGTATAAATATACATATCTTCTGCTTCATTTGCTTCTTGTAACACACACCCATCAAGTTATTGCTATCTATGCAAGTATTAAAAGTCTAATAGAACCAAAGGAAAAGTGGGGAAGCTGAGGGTTATTTTTAAAAATCAGAATTGATGTGATTTATATTTCCTGGTCAATTTTTAAAATTACAAGGAATCTTTTCATGTCAGTTAAAAATAATCTGTTATCATTTAAATTCAGTAAACAGTTTCCACCCTCAGAATTTATTTTTGATTTAATCTCTTGACTCTGTAGTTCATTGTATATGGAGGAAATATAGTATATATTTTTATCTTACCTATGATATTAATGCCTTAACTAGAGGATAATAGAATAAGTAAAACTCCAGCATTTAGTAAAGTTTGTGCATTCATTCATGGAATCCAATTCAAAAGAGCAAGTTCAATGTGGCCAGACAGAGGACAAGATCTGGAAACCATACTTGATTCTACAATGCTACCTGTGGCCATTGGGGGAAAATATTAACATTTACAGATTCCCAATCCTGTAGCCTCGAGATGTTTGGACCTGTCAGGCCTAAAACCAAGAATAACAGGTAGTCATACTTCTACACCAAGTTATTTATTGTTTCATACTCATAGACAAAATCTTGCCAGATTGAGCTCTCCAATTGAGCTATATCTACAGAATACTCTGTTTAATATTTTTTTTTTGGGTGGGGTTGTCTCCACCCTCTTTTGGTCACACATAGTTATCTCTTACTCCTCTGGAATTCACCTCCTCCAGTGGTGGGATTCAAAAAAATTTACTACCAACTCTGTGGCCTTAGTTTGAGGGGTGTGGTATGGCTTGGTGGGCATGGCAGAGGAAGGTTACTGCAAAATCCCATTCCCTCCCCACCCCACTAACCTGCTTTCCAGCTCCGTTCTCCTGTGCAGGGCAACAAAAGAAGATCTAGCAAATCAGCTGGGACTCGGGAGGCAAAGACTTGATGGGGGCAGATGGGGTCAGAGGTAATATTTGCTGGTTCTCCGAACTACTCAAAATGTCCCCTAATGGTTCTCCAGAATTAGTCAGAACCTATTGAATACCACCTCTGATCCCCTCCCTCTTGGGGATCCACCTTCTCATTACATTCCATCATAGGACTTTCCAGAATTCCCAGACAGAAGGCCACTACTGGGAAATGTGAAACTAGAATCTGCCAAGGTTTGGAAATATTGATCTAAAAATAATAATTGTAAGTTCCATCAGCAGTTTTATATCCTGATTGTTTCCACTTTCCAGTCTCTAGGAAACACTTCATAATTGTGGTGTGATGATTTTAATTTCTGACAAAAAGATTGAGAGTGCAAAGAAAATGATTAGTTCAGTCACCTGCTCTGGAACTAGTGTAAGAACCACAGAGTAAGAATCATGTCATCTCTATTCAGTACAAAAGGGAAATTGAGATGTTAATATTATCCTTGTCCTTCCTTATGCTGTGATGTGAAGCTATGAGTGGAAAGGTCATTTGTAAACATCCAAGCCACAATATAGCAGCAGAAATGGGGAGACTGGGTAGTAGGTTGCATCATGAGTTCCCACAATTGGGAAAAAACTGCACACAACCTCCACAGAATCATGGCAGCACAGAGAAATCCCACACCCTGCACTGGGTTTAAATATACCACATCAGACAAGATTCAGTTGTCAAAACTGTCTGACAGTTTTGTCCTTTGCACCACACTCGACATTTGCTGAACAAATGCCAGGGGTTTGCAGTGAAATCCCTGACCAAAAGGAAAGAGTTGATAAAAGAGCTCCAATTCTGCAACAAGTGTTGTGAATCAAACACTCACCCAAATACTGCACAGCCAAAGTGCAATGTCATATCTGCAAAAGTGACATGCACCCGGCTGCATCCAGAGGCCGATCCACCACTGCAGACATCTCATAGCCCTCATTTAAACAAGGATGCTCAACGTACTACAGAAGCACACCCAGAGCCAGTGATGAGTGTCAATTGCATGGTGGTGTGCAATGGCATACCAGCCCCTCGCTCGTGTTGTCAGATCTGCTTAGCCAAAGTCTACCCTGCTGGACGCCCAGAAGGAGCAGTGAAGATGTATGTAATACTGGATCCTCAGAGCAATTGCTCACTAGCCAGGTCCACATTCTTTGACCTCTTTGATGTTCAGAAGGAAGAAGTGCACTTCATGATATCAACATGCACTGCACCAAGAGGCACGGCGGGGAGGGAAGCTACTGGACTCTGTATACAGTCATTAGATGGAAGTTCCCAGTTCCTACTGCCCCCGTGTTGGAATGGAATGGGATACCAGATGACCGCAGCCAAATTGCAACACCAGAGGTAGCTAGCAACATACCTCACCTGAAGCATATGGCTCATCTATTTCCCACCATAGATCCTGAAGCCAAGATTTTGCTCTTGCTGGGATTCGATGCCCCTGATGCCTTAGCACAGTGATCCCCAACCTTTTTTATGCCGCGGCCCGGTACCGGCATCAGCTGGGCGCCGCGCCCGGTACTGGCATCAACTGGGCGCCGCCATCTTTTTGACGAAAAAGTGCTTCCGGTGACCTCACCGGAAGCACTTTTTCATCAAAAAGATGGCGGCGCTTCGTGAGCTTTTTCGGGTAGAAATGGCTTTCTACCCGAAAAGCTCACGAGCGAGCGCCGCCATCTTTTGATGAAAAAGTGCTTCCGGTGAGCTTTCTACCCGGAAAAGCTCACCGGAAGCACTTTTTATCAAAAAGATGGCGGCGCCCAGCAACCAGCGGCCCGGTCAGACTTGTTCCGCGGACTGGTACCGGTCCGTGGACCAGCGGTTGGGGACCCCTGCCTTAGCACACACTGAAGTAGTCAAAGGCCCAAGATACTCACCCTTTGCCTTCAAGACAGACCTGGGTTGGGGAATCTCAGGAATTGTCAGTGTCGATGGGATGCAGGCCCCAACCCAGGCAGATGCCTTAGCACCATCCATTCCGACAGCCTTCGGACGCCCTTTGACACCGTGGAAGCGAGAGTACTGCTCCAACCCTAAAAGACCACCAGAAGCGACCACCAGACTTTCACCATTGCCACCAAGAGTACATGTCCACCTTAAAAGGCCACCAGTGGTGACCAGTAGACTTGCACCAAGAAGCTCTACACCTGACACCTCACCAGCCTTGTGTTGCTGTGGAGAAAGGCTGAACTTGAAGATTGAATCTCAAGCTTTGCATGCTTTGCTTTGTCTGATGCTTTATTGTTATTTACTGTTTCTCTTAGTTATATAGCTAACTGTTTATTTTAGTTATATAGTCATCTGCTATTCAATTAGTATTACTCTTTACTGTTTATCTTAGTTAATTGCTCTTTACTTAGTTAGTGAAATTTACAATTCCAGGCGGGGAGTGTACTGTCCTGACAGTTTAGAGTTAATGGGATTTGGGATAGTTAGTTGGGAATTGTGTGTTGTCCCCTTAAGGGAATGTATCATGGTAAATGTAGTTAAGGTCCATGTCATGTGGTCACATCTGTAATCCTGATTGGTCACTAAATTGACCCTTGTTGGGTTGGGGGAGGCTCCCTCACTCTTGCCTGAAGCCATTACCATGCAGCTGCTTCAATCATCATCATCATGGGGTTGAGACCTTATTATCTTCCTACACCACAATTCAGATATGCAAAGGCTTGGACATTAAGAAGAACCTCATCATAAATGTGAGTTGACAGGATGCCTGATGAACCAATAAAAAAGACTTTGTGTGGATCTATCTGCCGTTGTACAGTATTTGTACAGTATTTATACAGGACAGGCAGAATAATTAAAATATTTTAAATGGACATTGCTAACAATGTTTATAGAAGTAATTCAATTTGGGTAGTTTTTACAGGCATTTCAGGTGTTATTGAGCCACAATTTCCATTATTTTTTCTTAATATTGGCTGGAATTTGTGCAGATTGGAATCTGAAAACATCCAGAACACAGTTGGTTTCACATCTCATCTAAGTCAGAGGTGGTATTCAACTGGTTTGCACCTGTTCGGAAGAACCAGTAGCGGTGATTTGGCGTGGGTCACAGAACTGGTGACCCCTGGCTAGCCACATCCCAAAATGGGTTGCCCTGTTGCCTGATCGCCCGCTTGTCCCGGTTGCTCTCCTAGCTTTCCATTCCACGTGGTGGACATGGGGCAGCTCAGGTGGTTGTGCATCCGCCTGCCTGTCCTCCCTCCCAGAGCACATTTTCTTCCTTCTCCCAGCGGCGGACACACCTCTTCCAGCCCAGGCCAGCCTGGCCCAGCCAGCCAGCTGGTGGGTGGGCGGATATCCCAGGGCTTCTCACCTCCCTTATCATGAATGCCTGCAGCAGCCCCTCGGGCCGGCTTAGCTGGGAGCCACCGTTCCCAGGTTTCTTGCCCGTGCTTGGTCGATGCCTCTTCACTTTGCTTGTTTAATACTGTATATGATATAGGACTGAAATGATCCCTAAGTTAACCACTGGGTATGCTGGTAGGGATTAATAGGTAGTAGAATCCAACAGTACTTGGAAAAGTACAGCTTTCCCACTTATATCTTTCAGGAATTTTGCTTTATCATTAAACAGTCTTCCACAATAGCCTCCAAATGTGTTCAAACAACTCTCAGAATCCCTGTCAATGATATTGGGAATTCTGAGTATTGCAGCCTATATAGCTAGTGACCACCAGACTGCAGAGAACTGCTGTAATAAAAAGTGGCCCACTGTACATAGAGAGCAGCTTGAAAGAGGAGCTGATGATTGCAGGATCCTTTGCTAAACCAGTTGAGCAAGCCTCATTCACTCATGCACCTTTCCTTCATTGGTATTGCAGCTGAATGTATCTTTCTTTCCTTTCTGGTTTAAATTGTGTTGAAAGGCTGTCAAAATGCCTTTCTTCTGAGGATTCGATTTTCCCGCTGGGAGAGCTCCGGCGCAAGGATATGGACAACTGCTTGAAAGTTGGATCTTTTTATTTTCCAGGAAGGCGAAAGATAGCAAGAAGTCTGTGTTCCTGGGCTAGCTACCTTTGTATGGTAAGTCCCTGATTTTTATACCTTTTTTCTCCTTTTGTGTGTGAGTGCTTGTGTTTGTATTTCTTAATGTTTTAAATCCTGTCAGGGGTTGTCTTCATTTCCGCCAGAGGGTAAACTCCGCGGGGTGCAGAAGGCAAACTTTGCGGGGTGGTTTGATTGGATTATCAGTTTCGTCCTAATCTTTTTTAGCTTAATGGTTTCTTATATTTGTTTTGTGGCAATCTCCTGTCTGTCTCCTTTGCAATATATTTTGTGTCTTTTGTCTGTTTGTTTTGCTGATTTGGCATGTCTTGTGTTTGTAAGGGTTTTCTTTTCTTGTTTCCCTAGTTTTCTTAATTATTTGGGCTTTTGTCTAAGGGGCTTCTTTAATACCTTTTACTTGATTTCTTTTCCTATGCAAGTTTGTTTTATGGCTGGCTTGATGTTCCCTTTGGGCTTTTCCTGCTTGGGTGACACCACTGTCCTCATGAAGTTCCCTTTCCACAATCCTTCATTTATTTATTTATTTTTCTAGAGGGTGGTCTCTGATTGAATGTCTGGGTATACTTGGTATTTGTGATCAATCTGGATCATCATCATGGCTGCCTGTCTCCCTTTTGATTTTCTCCTTTGAGAGGGAATACAGGCCTTTAGGCAGCTAAGGCAGGGTGGTATGCATCGACAGAGGCAACACATGAGGGCTCCAAAGACACAAATGGTGACTGTGGTTGTTATAAGGATTTTGAGCCAATGGAAATCTGGCATCCATGAGAAGAGCCATGAAAAGTCCAGGAATGATTGCTCCTGACCCATATTCTGAGCTAGCTCTTTCAGGTGGTGGATGTCCTTCCCTACGAGTTCTGAGGTTTCGTCCAGATTGAAGCAACACATCCCTTGGAATGTTTTGCAGCCATAATTATGCTTCAAGAGAAGGAAGTCTATTGCTGCTCTATTCTCCAGGGTGGCTTCTCTGACCTCCCTCAGTTCTCTGTTAAGGGCATCCAGGGCATGGGAGGTCGAATTCAAGCTTTTTGCCAGGATACATGCTGGTCTATTCAAATTTTTAGAATTTCGCACTGCCAATCCCCTACCAGGGATATTGCCAATGAGACATATTCTGTTTTGGTGGGAAGGGAGACTTTGGAGTTACAGTCTGAGTCCAAGGTTTGGAAGGCTCTCCTGTGTCGTCTCTGTAAGGATGGCATAAGCATGGTCAACCTTCCCAAGGTGCAGGGGCCATTTGTGGCATTTGCAGGAAGGTATGAGTAGGCTTTTAAGCCGCAAAGGAAAAAAACCCACCCTGGTGGGAGCTTCAGGTAACTATATGAGAATGATATGGTCTCTGTGTAGTTGCATTGTAGTTCTGTGTTGCTAAGACTGGCGCATTCTGCGACCCTAGGTGTGCTGCACCCAGTGACATTAAAGCATTTCTCAGAGGTGGTTACTGCAGCGATGCGTAGGGTATACATGGTGTGGTCCTTGGTTTTTGTAGAGTGGCCTCATCTAAAAATGCTTTCGTAGGAGTCAGGAAGGTTTCTAAATGTGGTGTTGAGTATTTCTCTTGCTAAATATTCCCATATGTTTCCTATCTCTGGGATAAGCTTTGGTTCCAGGAACGCAGTTGCTTGTGTTACAAATGTTACAATTGTTACAGATAATAATACATAGTATATATTGCATTTCATGTTCCCCATTGCTAGATTCCTTTTCTTCCCTTCCTCCCCCCCACCTTTTTATAGCAATGTAAAAAAATGTAAAAGGTCAAGTATCAAAAAATTATGAGAAAGATATGGTTAAAGTCCTTTTTGTTAAAAAAAAATACGACGAAAAAAGGTAAAAAAAGGAGAAAAAATGGAGAAGGTGAGAGAAAAAATAAAAAAAAATAGTTTATAACTCAGCACCGGGGAGTCCAGTTTTGTGTAATGCAACGTTTGCACTTGGTTCCTCACAGTGGTGTGGTTCAACGGTGTTGAAGAATGCTGCAAGCGTCCATTGATCTGTGTCCCGATCTTTCTTGAGTTTGATGGGTGGGATTGATTGTGGTGGAGTTTGGCTATGGTCTATGACTGCTGGCTTTGCATATGTCCAATGTATCCAAGAGTCTTGTTCTGCAACCTTTATGGCGGTGTGTGTAGTCAGTAAGACTTGGTAGGGTCCTTTCCACCTAGGTTGTAGAGGGGAGGTTCTGGTGAAGAACTTGATCCACACCCAATCTCCTGGCTCATATGGATGCAGGGCTTCTTCTAGGGGTAAGGTCTGTGTCAGCGCACTCTGGGTCCAGAGGGTCTGTAGTCTCTTTTGCAGGGCTGTAAGATAAGAAGAGAGAACCCTACCCCCCTCATCTAAGCAAAGGGAATGAGGATCTAGGCCTTGTAGGGTATCGGGGGGTGGCAGCCAATGTGACTCGCGCATGTGTTAGACTCCTTGGTCCGTGTTTCACTTGGATAGTAACAGGTGTTGCTCCTTTAAGTAGTCCCACTTCTGATGCATCCCAGCCCCATAAGGAGGGTGGCAGGCTTTTTAAATCTTCATGAAGCCCTGTGTTGCTGGTTATCAGCATGATTGTCTTGTGTGTGCCTTTTCCTGGGATTTCCAATTGCAGCCCCTGTTTGCCACATGTTATGGTAGCTCCCATTTTACATAGGAGATCCCTTCCTAGTCGAGATAGTGGGGACTGGGGCAAATAGTAAATGCATGGTCTACTGTGAAAGGTCCTAGTTCTACTGATACGTTGTGGATAAATTTTACAGGGATTATTTCCCTCCCACACTCCCATTATGCTATCCCGAGCCCCTTCAGCCACTGAAGCTTTATATGGTGGTTCAGTAATTAATGAGGAAGTGGCTCCAATATCAACTAAGCAATTGTATTTCTTTCCTCCTATAAGAATGGTGACAATGGGTTCCCCTTCTGGGCCATTTTCTAGGGGGATAGCCAGCCCGTTAAAGGTAGCCATGAATTCAGTGCTTTCATTGTCATGTTCTAGTCAGGAAAGGGGTAAATCATGTTCTCTTCTTTGCTCCCATTGATGTCTATTGTTATTATTTATTGGAGGAAAGGGAGTGCTGGGTGGTGCCTGGTGACTGAAACTTTGTTGCTCAGTGTAATGGACTGGATTATTGTTTGGCCTCATGTTTCTAGGTGGTGGGTGATACTGGTTGCGGGAAGGGTGTTGCCTACATTGCCTGCTGAAATGCCCTTTCTGTCCGCACCTATAGCAATGCTGGCATTTGCCTTGCGACCATCCTGCTTTATCGCAATGCCAGCATTTCTTTGAATTATAGGGGGTTTTACCTGGCGTTTGTCTGGCATCATGTTGCATTACAGCAAACATTTTTTTAAGTCTTCCTGTCTTTCTATTCGTCTCTTTCTATCTTTCTCTTCCTCTTTCAGCTTGTCTCTTTGATCATAGACACAGTTAGCGATCCTGCACAACTCTGCTATGTCTAAGGTTGGCCAGTTAGAGACGAAGCGATGGAAATGTTCTTTGATATCCATAGTAGACTGGTCCATGAAGGCTGAAGCTAAAATCCTTTGGTCCTTCAGGCAGCTAAGGTCTAGGTGGGCATATGCAGTAGCTGCTTCTGACAGGCGGACCCAAAAGGCATCAGGGTTTTCCTTTTCCCTTTGTGTTGTTTTTTGAAATTCGGACCAGTTTAAAGTTTTTTTTTTTCCTATTTCCTCTAGAGCTTCTAGTAAGTTATCTTTTGCTCTAGTGTATTCCTCCCAATGATTGGTATTAGTCCCAGTCAGGGCGATGTACTGGCCATGCAATGCGAGCTGGGGCTGCCTGTCCAGGGATAGTTGGTAGTTTGGCTATTTGGTCTGTTTTTTCAAACAGTTTTAATAGTTCGTCTTTCATTAGAAAGACTTGTAACAGCTGAGTCATGTCACCCCAGGATGGATTATGGCTGTCTATGATAGATTTCAGGGTTTTAATAAGTGTTTGAGGATCAGCCCTGAAAGCTGGGGTATCCTTTTTCCAGATGACTAGGTCAGAGGCAGAGAAGGGAGTGTGGGTAAAAACATATTCTAGTTGTCCCCTATTTCTGCCTGGCACTGGCTTGCTTAAAAGGGGAGCCATAATCCGTGCCTCAGTATTCCCTTCCCTGAAATGGGTTTCAGGCTTTTCCTTATTTTTTCCCTCGGTCAGGTCTTTGGTCCTAGCCATTTCAGCCCAGCAGTACCAATAGGGTATTTGGCTGGGCTTAATGCGTGTTCTAAGTGCTTTCAGGGTTTTATAATCTAAAGTACCGCTATCAGGCCAAATTTGTCTACCCGTGTCATCTCGCAATAAAGCCCACTTTTTGCAAAAAAAAATTGCTTCTTTTTTATTCATTTCAGTTAGGACAGGCACTTGCCTTTCGTCCCAAGCCTCAAGTAATTTATCCAAGGGGGTCTCTTCCATTGCCCTTGAGCTACAACTTCCCATATTCCCTACCTGATGTGGGGATTACTTTGGTTTAGCTGGGCTACCGCCGTCAGTTTTCAGACAAAAAAGGTCTGGAAAGGACTCCGGTTTCCCTACACAGAGTACGGGGCCCCTTTCTCCTAGGGAAACTCCGTCGTCAGTTTTAAGACCCCCCCCTAAAAAACAGGGATCTCGGAGGACCGTCTGCCCCCTAGCAGCACCGGTACGGGCCCCTACCCACACTCAGCCGTCAGTTTTCAGATCTCCCTTAAAGGTGGGGATCTGGAAGGACCTTTGCTGCTTTTTTAGGCAAACTATTTCCAATTTTGTTTACCAGCAGCCGGTATGGGCCTCTTCTAAATGCACAGGGCTTTCCTTGCAGGATGCACCGGGACTATTTTTTCTGCTTTCTATTTATTTCCCAACACCAGTTCCTTTCTCAGCCTGCTCGGTTTTTCTTACGTCCTTCAGAAGGACTCACACTCCGTGATCACCCCTTGCGTTCCCCAATCCAGCTGGTCACGGCTCGTTTTGGAGCTAGCAGCTGGCTGGGGTATGGCTGGCAATCATGGAGGAGGTGAGGTCCCACTGTTTCTGCAGAGAAAAACCCACACTTCCACACCTGGTCCACTCACACTTCCACTCCCCTCCCTAGTAAGATTATAAATTTGAAGCGGTACTCACTTGCTTTCAAGCAGCTGTTGAGCGGAAAAGCCCAAGGATTCCCTTTACTACCCTTATGCCTTCCGGGCTGGGTCCGTGGATGTTGTCCCTGGACAAAGAAGGTCCATGCCGGCTGGGTTTGGATCCGCGGGCCTGGTCCACTGGCAGGGTTGGCTGGAAAACCTTCATGGTCGCCAATTGTTGAAAGGCTGTCAAAATGCCTTTCTTCTGAGGATTCGATTTTCCCACTGGGAGAGCTCCGGCGCAACGATACAGACAACTGCTTGAAAGCTGGATCTTTTTATTTTTCAGGAAGGCGAAAGATAGCAAGAAGTCTGCGTTCCTGGGCTAGCTACCTTTGTATGGTAAGTCCCTGATTTTTATACCTTTTTTCTCCTTTTGTGTGTGAGTGCTTGTGTTTGTATTTCTTAATGTTTTAAATCCTGTCAGGGGTTGTCTTCATTTCCGCCAGAGGGTAAACTCCGTGGGGTGCAGAAGTCAAACTTTGCGGGGTGGTTTGATTGGATTATCAGTTTCATCCTAATCTTTTTTAGCTTAATGGTTTCTTATATTTGTTTTGTGGCAATCTCCTGTCTGTCTCCTTTGCAATATATTTTGTGTCTTTTGTCTGTTTGTTTTGCTGATTTGGCATGTCTTGTGTTTGTAAGGGTTTTCTTTTCTTGTTTCCCTAGTTTTCTTAATTATTTGGGCTTTTGTCTAAGGGGCTTCTTTAATACCTTTTACTTGATTTCTTTTCCTATGCAAGTTTGTTTTATGGCTGGCTTGATGTTCCCTTTGGGCTTTTCCTGCTTGGGTGACACCACTGTCCTTGTGAAGTTCCCTTTCCACAATTGTTTTGTAAATGTTTGTTCTACAAGGGCCAGTGACCATCCAGATTGTTACTTTTCATTGAGTATCAACTGTGCCAACATTCCCAATCCCCTCAGGACTTTGAGATATAAATTGTGGGCAAGGACAAAAGGTAGGCAGCACTGTATATAATTACTGCCTGTTGCTGAAAACCTACCTCCTATATTATAGATGAGAAAGTTGAGCAACAGATGAGGAAGGTAAGAAACAAACAGCATACTGAGATTACATAGCTATAGCACGTATTCAAATTTTATTGGCTGGGAAAGAAAGGTTTCTTTATTTAACCCTAGAGAAAGTGCGTGGAGTGTGAGAATTACATCTTTTTTTATTATTCATGATTTCTCTTCTCTTTGCCATCCACAAAACAGAACTTGGATAGATCCTGGAATAAGTTGGATTCTGATCTACTTCTTCCAAAATATCAAAGCTAAATTCCTACCATGCTGGATCTATACACAGCTGATTGTTAATTTTCCAGATTGTTACTTTTCATTGAGTATCAACTGTGCCAACATTCCCAATCCCCTCAGGACTTTGAGATATAAATTGTGGGCAAGGACAAAAGGTAGGCAGCACTGTATATAATTACTGCCTGTTGCTGAAAACCTACCTCCTATATTATAGATGAGAAAGTTGAGCAACAGATGAGGAAGGTAAGGAACAAACAGCATACTGAGATTACATAGCTATAGCACGTATTCAAATTTTATTGGCTGGGAAAGAAAGGTTTCTTTATTTAAGCCTAGAGAAACTGTGTGGAGTGTGAGAATTACATCTTTTTTATTATTCATGATTTCTCTTCCCTTTGCCATCCACAAAACAGAACTTGGATAGATCCTGCAATAAGTTGGATTCTGATCTACTTCTTCCAAAATACCAAGGCTAAATTCCTACCATGCTGGATCTATACACAGCTGTGCTTGGGCTTTTGATTCTTCTGCCCTTGTTGGCCAAATTTTTGTTCCCTTATTTTTGGTTGGATCTGAAAAACCTTATTGGCTACATACATATGGGATATCGATGCCGCAGTTACATGCAGCACACTCCTCCTATCACTTTCCTAGACATATTTTTGGCCAGAGTTAAGAAGTATTCAGACAAACCCTTGATTATTTTTGAAGATGAGGTTTATTCCTACCGAGACATTGATAGACACAGCAACCAGCTAGCCAGAGTACTGAAGGACTATGTGGGGCTGAAAGAAGAGGAGACCATGGCCGTTTTCTTCAACAACATCCCTGCCTATCTGTCAGTTTTGATTGGCTTGTCAAAAATTGGCTGTACCATGGCATGTGTCAACTCTAACATACGACTCAAATCTCTGATACATGTGCTGAAATCTTGCAAGGCTAAAGTTCTTCTATCAACTCCAGGTGAGTGAATTATGTAGGAAATACTTCTATAGAAAATAGTAATATGTCATAACTACTGGTCCTTTCTCTTCTTTTTGAATTGCACCCAAAGATATTTTTTTAAACCAGGAGGATGGTCAAAGTGTTACCCCAATTTCTGATTTTGCATTGGTAAAATAAGTTTGTCATATGCAAAATGATTTTTTGCATATCTCATCATTGGATGGGTTGATATTGTGAATTTATGTAGCGAGGAAGCGTTTTTCCAAAGTGCACCTCTTGGTTTATTAAAAGTCATGTTTACATTTCTCTGCTAATAATCTGTCAATATTTCAATGAACTTTAAATGTTATTTAGTTAGTTAGTCAACTAACTTTGAAAGAATGAACCTCTTTCTCCTTTATTCTTTTTCTCTTGCCCACAACTATGACATCGATTGTCTTCTGCAATCAGGTAAGAAAGTAAGACCATAAGAACTGCAAAGGGCCATGTAGAGTAGGATTTTCCTTCCGTAGTTAAAAAAAAAAAAAAGTGGTTTCTGGAAAGTTAAGTGTACCCAACTGTCCCATCAGATCTGGAAGAAGGAGGGTATGGTGGTTCCTGTATACAAAGAAATTCCATCTGATGACACTCAGGGAAGCCTTTTCTGCGGTGGCACCTAGCCTCTGGAACATTACCTCATCTCCTTTACAATCCTAACATTGTTGACCTTTAGGAAGTCCTTGAAGACATGTCTGTGCCATCAGCTGTGTGGATCCCATGATGTGGGGAGCCCTGAAAGATGACAACATTTTCTTATGAGCTGTAAGCTGGCACTTTCTTGCATTTTAACATCTTTTAATCAGTTTCTATATATCTGCTGTTTTAACTGTTTTTTCTGAAGCTCATAAGTGAAGTGGGCAGCTATAATAAATTTAAATAAGTGAGTGGATCAGTTCATTCTATTGCTCTTTCGGACACTATTTAGATAGAAGCATCTTTGGGGTAGTACTTTGAGGCAGAAGTCTGGGGTCTTTACAGCACTTTGAAGTAAGGAAGTAATTTGCATTGCTATTTAATGAATATCCTAGATCTGGGCCTCTTTGATAAATTTGGATAATCCAGAACTTTGTAATTCCACAATGTTCAGATATATATTGCTTGCAGGCTCCCTATAGATCAGTGATCCCCAACCTTTTGGCCGCGACCCGGTACCGGCATCAGCTGGGCGCTGCCATCTTTTTGATGAAAAAGTGCTTCCGGTGACCTCACGAAGCACGTTTCATCAAAAAGATAAGCGGCGCTCAGCGCTTGGTGAGCTTTTCCGGGTAGAAATGGCTTTCTGCCGGAAAAGCTCACCGAAGCGCTGGCGCCGCCATCTTTTTGATGAAAACGTGCTTCCGTGAGCTTACCCGGAAAAGCTCACCGGAGCGCTGGCGCCGCCATCTTTTTGATGAAAACGTGCTTCGGTGAGCTTTCTACCGGAAAAGCTCACCGGAAGCACTTTTTCATCAAAAGATGGCGGCGCCAGCAAGCTCACGGCCCGGTAGGAGTTGTTCCGCGGACGGTACCGGTCCGCGGACCGGTGGTTGGGGACCCCTGCTATAGATGTTGAAATGAGCATTGCTTATGAGAGATGGAGGGGGAGGAGAGAGACACAGAGGGAGGTGAGAGAGATCTCTGTATGTGTGTGTATGCGTGTGAGAGAGTTCTTCCACTAATTTATAAAACCCTTTTACATTGTTTTAGTGCATTTATTAATCTTATTGTGTATAGGTGTAATAATTCATAGAATTATATACATAATGAGTTTATACATAAGAAATATATACTTTGGAGCTGTGAACAATAACTCAAGGAAGGTTGTGATTGTTGTTTTGTCTGGAAGCAATCTGATACGTAAAAGTTTATTAGCAACTATTCAGAAAGGAGTCAATTTCTACCTCTACTGCATTTCCACAATGTCTTCCAGTGCAGCTTGGTTGAGAAATAAAATATTTATCACATTCTGGTCCTAGAAGAAAACTGATCATTTTTTGAATGGCTTTCTATGATAATTTTGCAGGATACTCAGAGATTCTCACATTAGACATGACTTGGGATATTTCTGCATGAAATGGTGCATTCCTACAGAGGTTTCACCCTATCTTTGATCTCATTTTTCTTTTGTGATTTGAAATGAAGTGATCTTTTAGTGATCTTCTTGGGCTTCTTATTAATAATATTCAGCATCATTTTTTTGAACAACCACCTGAAGTGGGATTTGGGGATAATGTTTTACAGCAAAATTTGAGACTATTATTAGAAGGTATCATTTCTGTTCTGTTCCTTGGCATTTTGTTCTAATTCTAAAGAGTATGGATTCTATTTTATCATGTATAATCCCACTGCTATTTGGACCAACATGATATTTTGCAAAACCTATTCAATCTCATTGTTATTGATGGTGTATTATTTTTGTTATTCTCAATGATTTAGAGCCATTTTTATGCTAGATGGACCAGTATATTATCATTCCAATTCTTGCATTTTTCTTTGTATTATATCTTCAACATGGTCTTCATGGTGTTAAAATTATGTAGCAAGTTTTACACTCCCTCCAAAATTGATATTTCTATCTATCCATGATGTATGAAAATATACTGTTCTCAGTGCTTCAAAAGCAATATTATTTTCACACATTTTTCCTGATTAATTTAAAGGAAACAGTTGTATATTTTAAGTACTGTAAGAGAACTATACTGTTACTTTGTCAGATTTTGAACTGGTAGACCATTAAATTGCTATTGATCAATGATATACATGTTCAGCTTGGTTATAATGATATTTTGAATATAACCATTAAAATGGCCAAAGAATTATTACACATTAGAAAAATAAATGTATTCAAAACTAGCAGCAAATGGAAAATTGATATACTTATGTTAATTGTTAACACTTGCAACAAAGAAGCACACAAAAGGAATGAAAGCTATTCAATCATTCTTTTTTATTTTTTAAAAATAAAATAATATTCCAGGCTAGCTCCTTTTTCCGTTCCTCTTTCTTGCTTCCTCACTTGCTTGCTAGTCCTAGTGCACAGATTAATATAAACATTTTCATTCTGTTTTATATAATAAAATAATCAGGAAAAATGGACTATATTATATATATATTTGCCTAGGAATGGTTAGTGATTCTAAGAATGCAAGATTGGAGTTCTACTCTTTACATTGTCTTTGCAAAAACTCTGCCATATTTTTCCTATGTTCTAGTATTTATGGAAGAGGCTCAAAGAGAGATTTACAAAAGTAAGGCAGTACATTCAATCAATTTTTTCCTTTCCTTTTTCAAGACTTAATAGATGCCATTGAAGATGTCCTGCCTACTTTAAATGATGAAGGGATACGTGTTTTCTATCTGAGTGATGATTCCCCAACTGAAGGTGTAGAGGCACTGCTCAAAAGGGTCAAATTAAGTTCTGCTGAATCAGTGCCCTTTTCCTTCAGAGCCAATGTAACACCTAAATCTGTATATCTATATATTTTCACCTCTGGGACCACAGGTGAGGAGCATGAAAGGTGGAGTGGTTGTTGAGAAATCTAGAAGGATAAAATGTGCTATTGGTTGGAAATATTCTCAGTTGACTTCTGCTTGTATGATTGTGTGGTTTTTATGATATGTGTAGATCAGGGTTAGATAATAAGTAACAAGATTACATAACAAGTCATTTTCCTTTGGGTTTGCAAAGCTTCTTGCTCATCTGACCTCATCATCATGTCATGATGTCCACTGTCCACTTCACATCATGATCATCATGTCATCTGATGATGCTGTTGTTGAATGGAAATCGGCACACTGCAAAGCTTTCATTCATTGATCTGTGATTTTTATTTTTTATTTTTATTTTTTTGCCAGTGAGTGCTTTTGAAATGTCAGGATCATATGATAAGCCCTTTGTTTGGCTGGAGTCAAGCATGCTGCAAAACTGATTGTAAATTATCATTTCTTGCTTTTTTCTCTCAGTGCATTGCACTCTTTATTTCTTATTCTCTTTTTACTTTCCTCCAGGACTCCCCAAAGCTGCTGTCATTTCCCAGAAGAAAATAATAACGTCCTTCCACCTGTTTCGCCTGTCTGGTGTCCATGACAAAGATGTTGTTTATATTCCGCTCCCTCTGTACCACGGAAGTGGACTCGTTGGGCTTCTGGGAAGCATAGACATGGGTAGGCGAAAAATACCAGAGAGCCTAGAATACACATAAAGAGATCTTCACCCTCAGAGTATAATCAAGAGATACAGAGCTCTTATATCAGCTTATATCTTATATATAGCAGCATCCACAGAGAACATCACAGCCTGCCCCAGATAATTTCCCAGCAAACTAATAATAACTCTGGATGAAGGAATTAAGAAAAATGGGAGGAGGCAAGCAGGAAGACTTATACTGTGGTGTCAATTATTAACCAATCTTAATATAGTAATGATGTACAGGTAGCCCTTGACTTAGAACAGTTTATTTCATGACTATTCAAAGTTACAACAGTGCTGAAAAAAGTGACTTATGACCATTTTTCACACAACTATTGTAGCATCACTGGGATCACATGATCAAAATTCAGATCTTTGGCAACGGGCTCCTATTTATGTCAGTTGAAGTGTCTCAGGGGCCTATGATGACTCCGGGACACTGCAAACTCCTTACAAGCAAAGTCAACAGGGAATCCAGATTCACTTCACAAGTATGTTGCTAACTTAACAACTGCAGTGATTCGCTTAACAACTGTGGCAAGAAAGGTCATAACATGGGGCAACATTTCACTTAGCAGAAATTTTGGGCTCAGTTGTAAGTCAAGGACTACCTGTACATTTCCAATATTCTGACCCAAAAATAACATAAATATAATCTTACAATAAAAATTATCTGACCCAAGGACCCTTTAACTGACTCTTTGGCAGATTCAGAAGGAAACTTCTCTCTCTTGGAGCAGTTTTGCAATGCAAAAACATATATTTGTAAGACAGAAAATTGACATGTCAGTGTATGAATGTTAATGCTGGGAGTTGGAGGAGGAGTTGTTGTTTTTCTTGTTTTAACCATAGGCCATATCAAAGTATACATGAATTTCACAGACTGATAGGTATTTTAGCAGTATTCATTTTTTATTTATTTATTTTTATTTATTTATTTGATTTGTCAATTGTTTACAAGATAATAAGTATAAGTATATACATAGTTATGAATACATGAAATGGGTACATATAAGAAAGATAAAAGAAACAATAGGACAGGGACGGTAGGCACGTTGGTGCGCTTATGCACGCCCCCTACAGACCTCTTAGGAAAGGGGTGAGGTCAATAGTAGACAGTCTAAGGTTAAAGTTTTTGGGGTTTGGGGAAGAAACCACAGAGTCAGGTAGAGTATTCCAGACATTGACCACTCTGTTGCTGAAGTCGTATTTCCTGCAATCAAGTTTGGTGCGGTTAACCTTGAGTTTGTATCTATTGTGTGCTCTTGTGTTGTTATGGTTGAAGCTGAAGTATTCATTGACAGGTAGGACATTGCAACGTATGATTTTATATACCATACTTAGATCAGACCGAAGACAGCGTAATTCAAGGTTTTTTAGTTCTAGAATTTCAAGTCTGGTGGCATAAGGTATTCTACAACGAGTAGAGGAGTGGAGAACTCTTCTTGTGAAATATTTCTGGACTTTCTCAACTGTGCTAATATCAGATACATAATGTGGGTTCCAGACTGATGAGCTGTATTCAAGTACAGGTCTAGCAAATGTTTCGTATGCTCCAGTTAGTAGTGTGATATTACCAGAGAAAAAGCTATGTAGGATTAGGTTAACAACTCTTAATGCCTTTTTGGCTATGTAGTTACAGTGGGCTCTAGCACTTAGATAATTAGAGATGAGTATTCCAAGGTCCTTTACAGAGCTTGGATCATCAACAAGATCTTGACTATTCAGCTTGTATTTTATTTTCTGATTTTTTTTTTTGCCAATTTGTAAGACAGAGCATTTATTTGTTGAGATTTGAAGTTGCCATTTGTTTGACCATTCTGATACATAGTCAAGATCTTTTTGTAGGGAAGCAGTATTGTCTGTGGTATTGAACAGCTTTACATCATCAGCGAAAAGTATGCAGTTGCTCTTAATATGATCACAGAGGTAATTTATGTAGAGTATGAAGAGAGTTGGTCCTAGAACACTGCCTTGGGGGACACCACTATTGACAGGTACAGAATTTGATAGGATGCTCCCAATTTTGACCATTTGTTGTCTGTTTGACAGGAATGCTTCTAACCAATTATGCAGGTGTCTGGAGATACCATAAGATTTTAGTTTTAGGAGTAGTTTGTCGTGTACCACTGAATCAAAGGCTTTACAGAAGTCTATGTAGATTGCATCTATTGCTTTGCCCTGATCGAGCTGTGTCGTCCATATGTTTTTGCAGTGTAAGAGTTGCAGATTACAGGATAGTTTTTTCCTGAACCCAAATTGTTTATTGGAGAGTAGGTTGTTCTATGTATTTTCTATGGTTGTGTCATTTATTTATTTATATCCCATCTTTATTATTTTCAAAAATCAGCCAAGATGAACATATCTAACATACCAATATTTCCCCACAACAACTTTGTGTGTTAGGTTGGGCTAAGAGAGAGTGACTGATCCAAAGTCACCCAACTGGTTTTCATGACTAAGATTGGACTTGAACTCACAATCTCCCTAATGGAAGGACATGAGAATTACATCCCTTTTTGTTTGCTAATTTACTTATTGTAATATTTGTTGCCAGTAATTCCTAGTAGGTAATTCTAGGACACTTAAAGTGGTAAAGGCTACCCAGCTAAACGAGGAAGCAGAAAAATAACTAGTAAATCATTGAATAGTGGGTGGATAGATATCGATCGAAATATTTGTGGATCAAATATTTTGTGATGATAACCATATAAACTGTAAAAATATATAAAGCTAAATGGCCTATTTCTTGCCAATATCCCAACCTATTTGGATATCTGATTGCAGAAGAATGACATTCACAGAAGCAGCTGAAGAAGAGAAGACTTTTATTTATATATTTATTTATCTGATTTATATCTTGATTTTGTCCTCTTCAAATATCCTGGAGCCAAATCATTTTAGGCCATTTTAAGTAACTAGGCGAAGTGTCTATGGAGATTTTCAGTCATCCAGGTCATGGTTGTCCCAAAGATGCTTTTTCAAGAGGAAACTGGAGTTTCTGGTTTTTCTTTGAAGACGTTTTGTTTCTCATCCAAGAAGCTTCTTCAGCTCTGACTGGATGGTGGGGAATGGAAAGATTTATACTCCTTGCAGACAGCTGGTCATTTGCATTCTTTTAGTAGATTGTTAAGGTCACCTGGAAGTTTATCTATGTCATCAAGGTCATCTGAATGATGCAAATTGGTGTGGAGCCTTCTTGGAATTGTTGAAAGGACTGTGTTGTAGATTGGAGGTAGATGGTGTCATATCCTCCCCCCTCTGTTGAGAGGGGGCTGTTCCATTTTGAAATAGATGGCCTCTTTAACCCCTCTTTTAAACCAGCGACCCTCTCTGTCCAAAACATAGACTTTGTTGTCTTCAAAAGAATGCCCTGTGACTTTTAAATGCAAATGCACTGCTGAATTTAGTCCTGATGTGTTTGTTCTCCTACAGCCCTCTCTCAACAGAGTCCAGTTTCCTCTTGAAAAAGCATCTTTGGGATAACTAGGGGAAAATGTCATTGAAAAGTTGCAGGGTGGAGCATTTCAGCTTAGGATTCTAACCCAGTAATCACACCAACTTCCTGAAGTTTCTCTCTCTGTTTATGTAAGGAGCTACATGTGTTCTGAGATCTAAGTTCTCTGTTTCTCGTTACTGGGATGACTGCAGATGTTATCATGTCACTGTGATCCAGTATGTAGGAGAATTGATGCGCTACTTGTGTAATGCACCAAAGGTAATTGATAAGATTGACTAATACTTCAGAAAATAATATTACAAAGAATGATAAGCAACTGCTTGCCAAATTGTACGTCGCAGTATCTAGGCAATGCAGATACAAATCTAGAAGATAACTATACAGTACTTGTACCATATTGTGGAGACCCAGGCCCAATTTATCATGAATGCATGGCCTGTTTATATATTCCTTTCTCCTATATCCATTCCTTCTCCCTTCACGTAACCCAATTCCCTCACTTGTTTCCCATTTCATAAAAAAATGATAATTATACTAGCCAAGCAGCAAGTCATAGGATAGATATATGTAGGTGTACGTATACATATGTATATATAAATCTATTATAGAGGTAAAAGGAAAAATAATGATATTATTACTAATCTTTCACAGAAGAATAGTGTTGTATCTTTATATGAGAACATATAATTGTAATACAGGTAGACTGATGCTGTTGTGCAATGGCACTATTCCTTTGTATATTCCTCATAGCAAGGGTCTTAGCAGGTTGCAAAACACTGAATCCAGTTATATGGAGGCAAAACAAAGAAAAGTATTCCAAGAAAGGTACCTAGGGGTTTAAAAATGGTTGTGTGATACCAACAAGTATAGGGTTGCTTAACTTTGTTGTTATATGACAAGGTTGATTCAGAACTGGCCAATTCCAAGGCTTAATGGATCTTTTATAGATCTGGAGAATTCTCCTCCAACAAAGGATTACAGGGAGTTTCAAAAGCAGAAATATTTGCAGGGGAGGTTAGTAGATGACAACCTTTTTTCTGTTGAGGAGTAGGGAGGGAATAGTAATTGTTACAATAGTAAACATGTTTTCTAGGAATAGTCATTTGGTTACAAATGCTAAAATGTTGTAATTCCTAATATTTCTGCTTGGCTTTAGTTAAATTCAGTACCTGCTACTTGCTCAGAGATGCTATCCATTGACCCTAAGGTATTAACCAGAATTTGAAAAGCAAAACCGCATTATTTTTCTATGGGTAACATGGATTTTTATCTGTTTAAACTAAAGCCATCATAGCCATGCAACTGTAGTCTGAAATAGCTAAAGTTTCCTCGCAGACTTTATAGACTAATTGTAAACAATCCTTGTCACTCCTGTCCATCCAGGAGACTGTCACTCCTTCCCACCAACTTATAGGATGTTCTTCAAGCAATCTCTTAAAAAACTGGTTCACTGACTGACCATTTGGCATGGCCACTGATAATACAATATTTATTTTGGAGAGTTCTAATTTCCTTGATATCTCACCTTGCAGAGAGACAATGACCGTGACCATAGGGTGAGAATGGCTATTGGTAATGGAATGCGAATAGAGGTTTGGAAGGAGTTCCTGAATCGATTTGGACCCATCAAAATCTACGAAATGTATGGAGCTACTGAAGGAACTGTTGGATTCATTAATTATGCAGGAAAAGTTGGAGCAGTGGGAAGGACCAATTTCTTCATTAAGGTAATGAGAAGTTCTTAGGGTCTGTTTGAAAATGTCTGGGCCACTTCTAGCCACTTAGACCTAGCCACTTATAGACATCTAACCTATGTATGTATGTATGTATGTATGTATGTATGTATGTATATATGTATATGTATATGTATATGTATATGTGTGTGTGTGTGTGTGTGTATATATATATATATATATATATATATATATATATATATATATATATATATATATATATATTTGTTTTCTGAGGTTCTCGCAGGTATTTGTATGTGGATCTTTGGTTATTCGGGTTTTCTCCCGCGTAAGATTGGAAGTATCTAGGCAACGTTTCGATGAAGTCTCATTCATCATCTTCAGGCTTCTGTCTTCGGCTCTGTGCTTCTCAGAGTGATGTGAGCTTGCAGCTGCTTCTTCCTTTTAACTGCTAGTGGGGGTGTGACTTGATTGGTTGGGGGCTTGGCTGTGTCACACCCCCACTAGCAGTTAAAAGGAAGAAGCAACTGCAAGCTCACATCACTCTGAGAAGCACAGAGCCGAAGACAGAAGCCTGAAGATGATGAATGAGACTTCATCGAAACGCTGCCTAGATACTTCCAATCTTACGCGGAGAAACCCAAATAACCAAAGATCCACATACAAATACCGCAGAACCTCAGAAAACAAATATTGCACCTCTACAGGGAGGAAACCCACCATCTGACCAGGACTTATGAAAAACTTGAAGTCCAAAGAGCTTCCATTTTATGTGACCTCGCATTCCTATGCAACTGCCGAGATCAAAATTTAATTCCCACAAGCTTCCAATTGAAATTCCACACCAACACAGCAGCCACCAAACGCATCCTAAAAAGAACAGAATTGGCCCTAATTAGAAATGAACTTCACACAAAAGATTTCTCCTAGACCAAATCAACAAAGATCTCCTCACACTTCACCTCAGACTCAGCAACAAGATTCACCCCTTACTTTGGGACAAATCCAAACAACTCGCTGTCTGGAGAGCCGAAACACAGACCACCCTCAAGACAGACACACACACCAACAAACTCAGAAAACTACAACAACGCCAGAAACCAACTCCTCCCCCTCACAGCCACACATGAAACAAACAGTGCACAATATCTCAGACAAGATCCTCACGCCGAAACCAAGGTCCTTTCAAAAGGATTCAACTTTGCTGTCGCTCCCAAACACATCCCCACAGAAACCATCATATGCGGAGTTGAAACCAGCCTGACCAAAACCAACCCTGATGATGCTAATAGAATCAGACTCGAAATCACCAACATCCTCTGCACTAGCAAACCACCCAAAAGCAACTTATCCAAAGAAGAACAAACTGCACTCGTAACCTGAAAGAAGACACCAGCATAATAATCCTACCAGCAGACAAGGGCAACGCGACAGTGGTTATGAACACATCTGACTACCAAACCAAGTTAACCAACCTACTCCTAGACCCCACATACAAACCCCTAAAGACAGACCCCACCACCTACCTAGAAAAAACCACCAGATCCAAAATAAAAGCCTCCCCCATCAGTGAAGAAATCCAGCAAAGAATCATACCCAGAGAGAAATCATCCAGATGCCCGAAGCTTTATGGTCTCCCCAAGATACACAAAGAAGGAACTCCACTTAGACCAATAGTCAGCTCCATAGGCTCACCTCTACAAAACCTAGCCAAATTTCTCGCCAAACAACTACAGCCCTATGCAGAATCCATCAACTCACATGTAAGAAACTCATTCCAGTTCATCGAGATCATAAAGAAACAAAACTTACAACCCAGCGACCTACTAGTGAGCTTGATGTCATATCCCTCTTCACCCAAGTGCCAATAAAAGAAGCCTTGACAGCCATCCAAAATAAATACAACCCCCCAGCACATCCTAGATCTGACCAACCACTGTCTATCCAATACATACTTCACCTACAATGGACAAAAATACAAACAAATAGAAGGAGCACCCATGGGATCACCCCTCTCACCTGTCATCGCAAACCTCTACATGGGACACTTTGAAACACAAGCTCTAGAAAAATATGATCACAAACCCAAACTCTGGCTCAGATACGTAGATGACACCTTCATAATCTGGCCACACGGGAAAGAAAAACTGAACAACTTCCTCACATACCTCAACAGCCTACACCCCAAAATACAATTCACCATGGAAACAGAAGCTAACAATCAACTTCCCTTCCTAGATGTCTTGGTATACAAAAAACCCAATGGCTCCCTAGGACACACCATCTACCAGAAGAAAACACATACAAACCGCTATCTACATGCACTCTCACACCACCACCCAGCACAGATCAATTCCGTAGCTGAGACACTCATCTCCAGAACAAAATGCTTAGCTGATGAACAACACCTAAAAACCGAACTAAACACTCTCACCAACGTACTAACAGCCAATGGATTCCAAAGAAAGAAGATTACCCACCTAATCCAAAAAGAAACTCCAACAAAATCCAAGACAGAGAACAAGAGAACGCAAAGCCCTCCTCCCATATATAAAAGGCACTACAGACAAAATCAGCAAGATCCTCCAAAAACACAACATTAAAACAGCATTCTGCACAAACAGAAAAATATCCACCATCCTAAGAAACCCTAAAGACAAAATCGAGTTAGAAAACCAGGGAGTATACGAAATCCCTTGCACCGCCTGCCCCACTACATACATTGGACAAACTAACAGGAGAATAAATGCACGCGTTGAAGAACATAAGAACTCAATCAAAAAAGAAGAACCGACCTCTTCCCTGGTCCAACACCTCAAAGCCACAGGACATGAGATTGACTTTAAAAATACCAGAACTATCGCCAAAACCGAACACTTCAACAACAGAATAATCAGAGAAGCCATAGAGATAGAAAAACGCCCACACAGCATGAATAAAAGAGATGACACCTCCCGCTTACCAGCCATTTGGAAACCCGCCCTCATGAACAGACAGTACCTAACATGATGAATGACACCAGACCCACACCCACGAGGGCCACACAAGATGCCACCACCACACTTCCACGTAAAAAGCAGACTCACACCCACACAGAAGATGAGACACGACCACAGACCAGAAGCCGCACTGCAGCTGCATCACTACCCACTTCAACCCCCCCTGAGCCATACATGAAGCGAACTGACCCCCACCATGAAGATGCAGCACGACCACGAACTCGAAGCCAAACAGCAAGATCACAGCTCACCAGCTCAAATCCCCCAGTAACTAAGACCAACCTGAGCACAACCAAGCCCCCACCTGAACAGAACACGCCTCCAGCCAATCAGAACATGGCCAACCCCCAACCAATCAGAACACAGCCAAACCCCCAACCAATGAGAACACACCCCCACCCAATCAGAACACAGCCAAGCCCCCAACCAATCAAGTCACACCCCCACTAGCAGTTAAAAGGAAGAAGCAACTGCAAGCTCACATCACTCTGAGAAGCACAGAGCCGAAGACAGAAGCCTGAAGATGATGAATGAGACTTCATCGAAACGTTGCCTAGATACTTCCAATCTTACGCGGGAGAAAACCCGAATAACCAAAGATATATATATATATATATATATATATATATATATATATATATATATATATATATATATATATATATATATATATATATATATATATATATATATATATATATATATATATATATGGTCATAAATTATATATTCAGAACTATTTGAAATGTAATTGGAGTATTTTAAGAAAAAGGCATATAGCCCCTAAACCCAGCACTTTCAAGCTTCTCTCTCAATTTGCGGAACTGTCTGAAGTCTCTCCCTCAACTTTTGCTATCATTAGTCTCCACAGGTCACATGAAATGGAATATAATTGGAATGAATTAGCTTTTCTTGTTTTGGAAGATCTGGGGTTTTGTTTTTTTAAAAAAAATAGTACATTAGGTCTGCCAGGAGTGAAATTTTTCAGAGCACATGGATTGATCAGCTATTGAGAGAATGATGTTAGTTCTAATGTTTTACTCTCAGACAGAGGCACTCCAGGGTGCTTTTTTGCTACACCTAGGAAAATGCTAGAGCAGCTTCTGAAGAATGTTCTAACTCAAAAATCCTTGCTCTGAGGATGCCTTAATTGGCTGGATCAAGTCAGTGGGTGTGTGTATATCTGTCTGTTTGTGTAACTATCATCTATCTATCTTTCTCTATCTCTACATATCTCCATATCTATCTATCTATCTATCTATCTATCTATCTATCTATCTATCTATCTATCTATCTATCTATCTATCTATCTATCTATCATCTACCTATATCTATCATTTATTATCTCCCACCTTTATTACTTTATAAGTAACTCAACATGACGAACATTTATAATATTCCTTCCTCATGCTAATTTCACAACAACCCTGTGTGGTGGGCTGGGCTGAGAGAAAGTGACTGGCCCAAGGTTACCCAGTCAGTTTTCATGAATAAGATGGAACTAAAACTCACAGTCTCCCAGTTTCTAGGCCAGCACCTTCACCAATACATCAAAAGATGAGGATGGGGTGCTGAGGGTAGTGCTTGTCTTCTTGCCTGTGACAAATCATTATTTTTGCCCACTCCAAAGAATGTGAGAATACATCACTTCCAACATACCCGATTCTCTGCCTTACTACATCTCAGGATTTGTTCAGAGGATAAAGGGAGAGACTAGCTCTATAGGGTTTAACTGGGCCTCTTTATCCAGCATGAAGTTCCTTTCGCTCATTAAATCCATATAATCTGTAATTAGTGCCTGTTTTAGGCTCATATTTCTACTTGTCTGTTCAATTTCAGAAACTATTTAACTATAAATTTGTGCAATATGATGTGGATTCAGATCAGCCTGTGAGAGATGAGAAGGGGCTCTGTATCACAGTGCCTACAGGTATGTTTTCTAAGCCAGATGGACAACAGAAAGCTAAGCACATTTAAGAAATATCAGACTTTGCATCATCAAGAATTCCCCCAATAGAAAGATATACTACCTTCAGTGTAATCTTTTCATACCTGCTCCTCCAACTCTATTGGGCTTCAATTGATTCAAAACTTGAAACAATGGAATAGCTTCAATCAATGGCTTCAAAACTGTCATAAATCATAGGCAACATCAGATATATGGCAGTTTCCCAACATTTGCGACTTTATAGACCAGCAGGGGAGGAAGAGGGGATGATTCCATGCAAGCAGTCATAACACACATGTGCAGCTCCATTTGCATGAGTAGTGTGCACATGTGTCCCCCATTCATGCACATGGAGCACACATGCCCATGCTATCCCATTGCTCAAGTAAGTGGAGATGCGTATGCATGCCCACCCCATGATTCCATGGCCCAGTTGCAAACAGGTCACAGCCAATTAGCAGGCTGCAGCCTAGGAATTGGGGATCCCTGGTCTATGGTAATTAGTAATATGATATATTATTAAAAGAAAATTCACATATCCACTTTTCTTTTAAAAAAAAAAAAATTTAAATTCTAAAACTTTCACTGTTTTGGAGACTATAAGGGCCTTAGTGGTGCAGTGGTTAAAGCGCAGCACTGCAAGCTACTTCTGCTGCATCCAGCTCCCTGAAATTTGGCAGATCAAATCTCATCAGGCTCAAGATTGACTCAGCCTTCTGGTCTTCTGAGGTGTGTAAAATGAGGACCCAAATTGTTGGGGGCAATATGCTGATTCTGCAAAACTGCTTAGAGAGGGATGGAAAGCACTGTGAAGCGGTATATAAGTCTAAGTGCTATTGCTATATGTAAAAATATCAAGATGGTAGCTGTGACTGTGCAATCAAAACTTTAACCCTTTTAATGGCTTGTGAACTGGTTGTTAAATTATCCACACACACCCCACCCTCCGTTCTCAAAGTGGATCCTGGGCACTGTGCTGCTCTGCAATGGAGTAATGGGTGGCCGGTGCGAGGGAATGAGAAGGCTGCTTTCCCTCCTCCTTCCCTTGTGCCGGCCACTCTGTTGCCCATTTCTCCACTGCAGCGCAGTGCCCAGGATCCACTTTGATAGCAGGGTGTGGGTAATTTAACAACCAGTTCGCCCAGGGTCATGTTGGCCATCGTGGGAGGCTCATCCTGCATATGTAGTAGAGCTGGAGGACAGAGATGGGCCACTCCTCCCACAACAGCCAACCTGATCCTGGAAGAACCAGTTGTTAAATTCTTTGAATCCCATCACTGAGTCAATCTCTTGAACTTTTTAACAATTACCCTTCCCCATTAATACTCCTGAACTGTTTTTACACCAACAATACAGACTTCATGCTGCCATTCCAAAGATAATACAGTGGAACCTCTGGTCATGAATGCTTCTGAACACTTCCAAATTGGGTTCCAACCAAAAAAATCCATATTTTTAAATTGGGACAGGATTCAAAAATCAGATGGTGATCAAACACGGCCGTGGCTGATTCTCTTTCTGTGCTGATTTCGCATTCCGCACCATTTTTTTTTTGTAGGCGCATGTGGAGTCAGTCTCGCTTCTGGTCATGACCAAATCTGGTTGTGACCGAAGTTACGTAACAAATTATGATCATGACCGGAGGTTCCACTGTAAGCTTGGCTTACATCTTTCTATTGCTTCATGCAAGGATTTTGATTTGAGAATGAGGATGCTAGCAGATTCCAAGAATTACTATGTTGTGGTGGCATTTTATTGGAGATTCCAGCCATTTCTTTGTAGAAGATTTAGGGGATTCTTTTTACATTTCCTAATGCTATGGTATTACCTGTGAAATTTTAAAAATTCTTTTCAGCAAAGCATAGTAGAAATGGAAATATGGCATTCTCTTGCTTTTTGTTCAATGTGAAGCAAATGGCAAATCAGTATGTATCATTACAGTATTTTCATAAATGTAGTACATATTGTATTCGTATTAAGACCATAGATGTCATGACTACTTGGAAAATACAAATCAGAAACACAGATCAAACTAAAGAGACATTATATATAAAAAGGATACAAAGCAGAAGTTCTGAATCACAGTATATAGAAGATAACTTTGTAGGTAGAATATATGGCTATCATTAGGATACAAACTTCTCTTCACATATTAATGACAATATAAAGCTTTCCTCATTTGTTCATGTTGTACCAAATTGCAAGAGAAGTGAGTGGATGGGAGATTAGGCTATCTCATATTTTAATAATAAAGCTTTTTAAACTGCACTGGCTACATCAGTATAACATTAATTATACTGTGATTGCACATAGTGCATATGTTTATCCTTATAAAAGGCTACTCAGATTCTAAGTGTATTTAATGTTTAGCACCTTGAAACTTATGCTTGTTTACTGTTCTCTTTGATAAAGGGTGTATCTGAAAGAGTATAAATGTAGATACATTACTCAACAGCTAGTTCTGAGTTTCTTTCTTGTAAATATTTGTTTATCTTCCTAACCTATCTCTGTTTTGCAAATCTTGTACAGAAGGACTTAAAACCATTTTTATCACTACCAATTTAAGGAATCTTTATGGGAATCCATAGTCAATTCATAAATAATTTCTAAAAGAAAAAATGGCCATAAAATGAACACTTTTAGAAACTTAAGACCTATCTGAATACTCTTTTTTCAACCAGAAACCCTCTAGATATATCAGATTTTAATTCTTTTTGATTATGTTAATAGAGATTATGCAGGGGTGGGATTCTACAGGTTCGCATCTATTTGCTAGAACCAGCTGTTAACATTCTAAGCAGTTCAGAGAACCGGTTGTTAGAAGAAATTACTGGCCTAATCCTGTAAGGAAGGCAGGAAGGAAACATTCTGGTCTGCCTCTTATTACATTCTTGGCAGGACTAGACTTCCTGTCTCAGGAACTTCTCTGGAGTTTTTCCCCCTCCTTTGCTGGTACTTTGCTTGTGTGGAGTGACCATTTAAAGTTACAATGGCACTGAAAAAAAGTGACTTATGACCATTTTTCACACTTACAACTGTTGCAGCATCCCCACAGTCATGAGAGGCCAGGCGAGGAGATGCGTGCCTTGATGTGAGTGATAGTGAGTTGGCCACACCCAGCCAATAACATGACCATCAAGCCATGTCTACCCAGTCACATGACCACCAAGCCACGCCCACCACCTAAGCATGCCCACAGAATCGGTTGTTAAAAATTTTGAATCCCACCCCTAAGGTTATGGTACTTGGAGTGCAACATGTTTGGTAAGCACCATGTTTAGAAAGCTTCATTAGATCAAGTTTTGAACATATCTTTGTCATATATGCATATTATAAATTACTTCAAATGAACAATATTTAAAATAAAGTATTTAAAGCAAAAGGAAAAACAAAACTGCCATATTTTCTTTTCTTCCTAAGAAGGAATTCCTAAGAAGGAATTACAAAACCTAGGAAAAAATGCAGTATAGTAGAGTTTTCCAGAAAAGGTGTGGTAGGCAATTTAAACCAAAATAAGCTTATACTGCAATATTTTGCTACACGCTCCATCTTGACTAATGGCTATGGACAGATGTTATCTTTGGGTCTAATAGGTCAAAGAACTTAGGTTTAAAATCATCTAAGCTTCTAGGGGACAGATATTACATAAAAGTATGTATGAATATATAATATGTATACGTACAATATATGCATATGCATGTGCATGTGTGTATGTATATATATGGAGGACAAGGGGGTATAGGGATGGGGGTATATAATCTCCTTTACCTCCTTAAAACAAATGTCAAGTTATTTAATTAATATAACCAATACATATATTGATGTAACCAATATAATCAATAGAAGTATCCTACTACATCTCTGCATGCTCAGCACTCTTGCTTTGTCTGGTTGAGGATGTTCTGAAAAAACATGAATGAGAGCTATTTTTCATGGTCAACTTAAAGTCTTATTCTCTCAGTTTTAAGACCACAGGAAGCTAAACTTGATCAAATTTGCAACCTTTATTGTGTTATAGATGTAATGCTAGCAAATATTGCTATCTTTACTTGCACTATACAAGCATGTTAAAAGCAGGAATTGGTACATTATTCTTCTAGTATAGTTTCCCTCTCCTCCCACCAAACATCACCTGCCAACATGTAGACATCGACCAATCACTTTTCTATGACATGGATCCTTTGAGGAGAGGATAGACTATCTAGACAGACTGTATATCAAAAATCCATTCATATCAGCTAATAGTCACACTCCTTTTGGACACATTGGATGATGATGATGATGTCATGAGGACACAGTGCAAAAAGATTGCTAGCACATATTTATGCTGTCGAGAAGAAAGTGCAGATGAGAAAAAGCTGGGATTATATCTCCCTTTGTCTTCTGGGAAGTTATTAGGGTCTATAGTAGATGATGATTTAGAGATTGGATAATTCTTATTTAGAGGTTATTGGTTCTTTGTTGTGAGACGATCATTTATTGATTCCTCTTGATTCTCTTTTCATGTTCTAGGACAGGTAGGTTTAATGGTGGTAAAGATAAGTGAGACAAACCCATTTGAAGGCTATGCAGGAGATTATGGGAATACAGAGAAGAAAATTCTCCGTAATGTCCTGAAGAAAGGAGACTGCTATTTTAATACTGGAGATCTTTTGAGGGAAGACCATGAAGGTTTTATCTATTTCCATGATCGAGTGGGAGATACTTTCCGGTAAGTCTCACTATTCATTCAGCTGGTAAATTGCACCTGCAGTTTTGCCTATCTGAAGTAAGATATTGAATGGGCATGATTCATTTGTGTTCACTGTTACTTTATGACTTTTTATTGCAGTTAAAATTTTGAAATTCATTTGACTGAAGACAGTACTGTTCAAAGATGGAGAGCCAATGTGGTCTAATGGTTACAACACCAAATTAGAAGCCAGAAGTCTATGAGCTTTTAGTCCTGCCTTAGTCATAAACGCTGGCTGGGTGACTCTGGGCCAATCACTCTCTAACAACCCATTGAGAGAATTGATTGATCAATGATTCATGAAATATCCAATAGGAACCACATCTCTGCTTTGAATGATCTAAAAGCAGAAACACAATTATGTCTAAAAACTCTCAAGAGCCAAATTATTGCTATCCTACAATACAATATATCACTATATTTACCGTGTGTGAACCAACTCCCAGAATTCCCCAACCAGCATGCATCATAAAGTTGTGAGGGTATGAAAAATACTGTATAAATCATAGAAAATGCCAAAGAACAACTGAACAATAAACAAACCCAAAAACCCCTGTCTATGGTACCAACCCAATACGGGGCACTGATGATGGTAATAATTGTCTGCAAGGAAACAACCAAACTCAGAGAGCACTAAAACCCAACGTTTCAACCCCGAGCTGCATATATTCTTTTCTAATGGATAACATATTTTGTTAGATTTTATTGTGATGGTGACCTAATCCATGTTTATATTATAATTAATCAATGGTTTGTTCTGTGAACCTGGTTAACAAAGTAATTATCACAGTCATATTCTTTTGACCTTCTGTCAGCCAATGTTTATTCGCACAAACATTATTTACTATGGCTGAGTGACCATAGTAAATAACTTCCTCTACTGTTAAGAATTCTCTGTATGATTGCTAGCAGGCTCATCCCTTTGAGTTTACTTCAGTGGGTTAAGTAATACTGTCCCCTGATCATAAACCCAGAAAAAAAATCTTGTGAGTGAAACCATCTATGGGAATATCCAAATGCTAAATAATACATAATTAATACATTCTACCACCCTGTGAAAGAAATAAACCCACCCTGTTTTGGCAGTTGGAAAGGGGAGAACATAGCCACTACTGAGGTTGAGATGACATTGGTAGCTTTGGATATCATTGTGGAAGCCAATGTATATGGAATACCAGTACCAGGTGAGTTTGAAACAGCTATATACACTTCTACACACCCTTTCCAATGCACATTTAGAAATCTTATTTGCAGAAGATACTTAATCTGGATACTGGATTTACCCATTTAGTGGGTTTCTGAAATATCTTGAAGTATTAGTTCACCTTAACCCTAACCGTATTAATTTATTTGTCAACTTGTATGCCTCCTTAGACACAGGGTGGGAGCCTGTTGGACTTCCAGGTGTTCCATAGGGCAGGGAGGGCAACAGAAAATAGACACTTCTAAGGACCCATAAGATGATAGTGTTTAAAGGAAGGGACCTGGAATGTGCTTACAAGGAAGCCTCAGGGAGAGGCAATCCTTCAGTAACCAGGTCCTGTGACAAGTAGGGCTTTAAAAATGATAACCAGCACAATTATACCCATAGGAAACTGGAAGCTAGTAGAGCTAGCATAGCACAGATATGACACAAGCAACTTTGAAGCACCCAACACATTACATTTTGCTTCATTCTGGACTAGATACTTTCTGAATGGTCTTTAGAACTCAATATGCTGTAGAGTGCAGTATAACATGCAGAACATGCATTACTATACTGCATGTAGAACATGCAGTATAGTAATCCAAACAAGAACTGACCAAGGCATTGAAATCTGGAAATATTAATATTGGCAATAATCTGTTCTTATTGCATTGTCTGACAACCATTTGGTAGCCTTGTTTAGGGTGACCTGAGTGCTTTTAGGTAGATTGGGATCAGAGGTTTTCCTGCAAGATCATTAAGAGGAGCATGCTGGAATTTGTCAGACAAAATCACTGAAAGCTGCTTTCCAGTTTTGAAGCAAATGCTACATAGGTTTTAATGACAAAGTCTTGCCTAGTAGTGTATAGGCAGATTGATCTTGTTGTACCTCAGGAATTGACAGGTTCCTCATGCCTGTGAGCTCAACCAAATATTAGATCCACGTCTATCCATGTCCATCACATTCACAATTTGATATATAGTGGAATGTTAGATGTAATTATTTTCTTGAGATAAGGGGTTATCTCCCCTTCCTTTAAAGAGGTGGTGGTTCAACCCTTCCTCATAAAGGCATCATAAGACTGAATTGTACTGGACAATTTTTCCAATCTCCAATTTCCCTTTTTTTAGGGAAAGTTGTTGAGAAGGTGGTCATGCAGAAGCTTCAGAAAACCATCTTTGTTTTGAATTATTGTAACATGATTTACATGAGGCTGTCCTTGAAAAGTACCTCAAAGTTGTGGCTAGTGAAAAATGTAGCTGCATGGGAAGTTATGTGCACTCCATGATCAGTGCATATTTCACCTCTGATCTGCAAGCTACATTGGTTGCTCATTATCTTCTGAATTCAATGCAAGGTGTTGCTAATAGCAATAGCAATAGCACTTAAACTTATATACCACTTCATAGTGCTTTAAAGTCCTCTCTAAGCAACAATTTTATAATAACTTATAAAGCACTACATGAAATGGGACCAGGTTATTTGAGAGACCACTTTTCTCTCACTACATTTACACACTGAACTGGATCTGGCAAGAAGGGCATGCTCCAGGTCCTCTGAGTCAAGAAGTGTAATTTGAATCAATTATAGCTTCCATGTCGTATTCCAAGAATAGCCACATGCAGAGCAGTATTACAGTAGTCCAAACACTAGTTGACTAAGCTATACATACTGTGAGAAGTATCTTCCACTCTAAGAAAGGATATATAATTGGCATTCAAGAGAGATGTGTGCAAAGCCCTATTGGTCATAACCACCACCTGTTAATTGAGCAGAAGTCAAGTGTAGGGCGCACTCTTCAAATTAGGGATGCCATGCCATCCCATCAAGAGCTAAAGATAATAAATCAGCCTGACTTGAAAATCACACAGAGTTGAACCTGTGCCTCTTCCTCCCCAGCCAGACCCTTGCATCCTTCAGGCATTAAGATAGGGCCTCCACAGCTTCACTCAAAAGGGTTTCTTTGCACATTAAAGTGAGCCATAAAAAATTAACCAAACTTTGTCACAATGCAAATGAAGCCAATAAGTATTTCACAGTTTAAGCATGTTATATAAACAGTCATTATCCTGAACGGGTGGCACTGACAAGTTGGTTAGATTATTCATTACTTGTAGTCTATCAGCTATTTCACATCTGTAAATTGATTGATAAAAGAAAAATCTGAGCTAGATAGAATTGAGAAGTAGCCCCATCTTTTATTTTAGTTACTGCCATCTTGAAGATTTACCTTGCACTGCAAGTAGACCTGCAGCATTTTTCCTTATGTGAAACTACTCTTTAATTATGTAACAAAAATGGATATTTTGTGATATGGGAAGTAGCAGGATAAGGCTAAATCATAGCATCAGTCATAATCTGAGCATGAGATATTGTCAGCTTCATGGGGACAGAGGATAGAATGAGGGTCACCAGGCCATTTGAGTGAGGTTTCATAATGAATGAAAGTTGCTTTACCTAGCTGCATCAACCAACATTTTTATTATTATTTTTGCATAAAACATGTAGCCTTACTATCCATAATCTCATTCTGGTTTATTCCAGGGCATGAAGGAAAGATTGGGATGGCAGCCATACGGCTGAAGGATGGATGTCCCTTTGATGGAAAGAAGCTGTTCATACATACCAAAGATCATCTACCTAGCTACGCCATACCCCGCTTCATTCGTATCCAGGTGAGAAACGGTTAATTTAGGCCAGGGGTGGGCAAACTACGGCCCGCGGGCCACATCTGGCCCGTTGGTCTGTCCAATGCGGCCCACCCCTGAAAAAAAATTGCTGCCATTGGTCTGTCCAATCCGGCCCGCCCCTGAAAAAAAATCGCTGGGCGTGGCGTATTGCCCTGTGCCGCGTGGCCCCCAAAGCTGAAAAACAGTGCGGAGCGATCTAGGGGTAGGAAAGAAAAGAAATTTGCCAAGGCCTCGGCTGGGAGTTCGAAATCACCTTCGAGTGCGACCTCTCCGAAGGTGAGTCCCCGCCGATCCCCTTTTTTTCCGGGCTTCCAGGCTTAAACTTTGCAAAGGCAAAGCTTGCAGTCTGGAGCGTCTTCCCGCTGAGGAGCGGGAAGGGTTCCACCCGGGCGGGCGGGTGGGCTGCTTGGAGCCACCTAAAGCTAGGCCGCTGCTGGTGGACCCTTGCCCTGCCTTGGTGCCCCATTCCCCGGCTCGGCGGTCCTGCTCGGGCGGCACTTTAAAGCCTGCTCCAGCACCCGAGCAACTTCCCAGCAACTTTCCGCTTCGTTTTAACTTGCGGGCGCTCGCGCCTGGCCCCGAGCCGTGCGGCGGAGGGAAGCCAAGCGGGCGGGCAGGCGGGCTGCTTGGAGGAGGCGACCCGGCGGCGCTCCGGGCTTCCCCTCCGCCGTGCGGCTCGGGCGGCGGCGCAGCGCCTGCGAGTTAAAACGGCCGAAAGTTGCTGGGAAGTTGCTCGGTTTTCCGGGCTTCCAGGGCTTTGCAAAGGCAAAGTTTGCAGGCTGGAGCGTCTTCCCGCTGAGGAGCGGGAAGGGTTCCGCCTGGCGGGAGGGGCGGGCTGCTTGGAGCGGCTGCTGTGCGGCTCGGGCGAGGCACGGCGCCCGCGAGTTAAAACGAAGCCAAAAGTTGCTGGGAAGTTGCTCGGATTTCCGGGCTTCCAGGCTTAAACTTTGCAAAGGCAAAGTTTGCAGGCTGGAGCGTCTTCCTGCCGAGGAGCAGGAAGGATTCACCCCGGCGGGCGGGCGGGCGGGCTGCTTAAACTTTGCTCGGGCGGCTCTTTAAAAGCCTACTCCCAGCACCCGAGCAACTTCCCAGCAACTTTCGGCTTCCTTTAACTCGCGGGCGCCGTGCCTGGCCCCGAGCCGTGCGGCAGAGGGAAGCCCGGGCGGGTGGGCAGGCTGCTTGGAGGAGGCGACCCGCGGTGCTCCGGCAGCAGCAACAGGCAGTTTCGCCCGGGCTCCGCTCAGGTGTCCGGCTGGGGCTGTCAGGAGTTGATACCGCTGGCGGAGCTCCGTGCGGCTCCAGTCCCGCGTTGCCTTGGGAAGGAAAAGGCAAAACTAGGAGCCGCTGAGCCTGAGCCTCCGGTGCCGCTGCTCCCGTTGCAAAGCACCGCCGCGGCTCTTCCTTTTTGCCTTTCCTTTCCCGAGGCAACGCGGACTGGAGCCGCGCCGGCGGTAGCAACTCCTGACTCAGGGGCCTCCGAGGGAGGGGAAGGAGGAGAAGAGGGGGGAAGGGTGGGGGGGGGCATTCCCAAAATATCTTGTGCTGACCCGGCCCGCCTGTCAAATTTTAAAAGTCAATGCGGCCCCCGAGCCAAAAAGTTTGCCCACCCCTGATTTAGGCTCTTGCTTACCATTAGAAAAAATACCTCAAAACCTCAGTATCTTAAAGTATAATAGAAGTAGAAGTGCTGATGCCAATGATAATATTAATGGAAAAGAAGTAAATGTAGGTTTGATTTTATTAAATAATAATAATAAGAATATATAATACTAAGGATTGTTAGTAATGAAAGCTGCCAACTGAATATGCATGGAATTTCTTTGCTTCAAAAATGCTTTCATTTTAACAAAAAGTAGAAGTACGTTGATTATTTATGAGCCATGGTGGCACAGTGGTTAGAATGCAGTACTGCAGGCTACTTCTGCTGACTGCCAACTGCCTGCAATTTGGCAGTTTGGATCTCACCAGGCCCAAGGTTGGCTCCTTCTGAGGTGGGTAAAATGAGGACCCAGATTGTTGGGAGCAATATGCTGACTCTGTAAACTGCTTAGAGAGGACTGTAAAGCACTATGAAGCAGTATATAAGTCTAAATGCTATTGCTATTTTAAAAAAACATAATTCGGAACAAAAATGGAATTAATGAAAATAAAATGTGTATATAAATTCATCTGAAATGAATTTCAGCAAGGCGAGCTGAAAATGGGGAAAGCCTTGGGTAACAGTTGAAAAAGACAATGTGATGATGCTTGTGTGGAGTGAAGGAGATGGAGGGGAATACGTGAAGATATTACAAAGGGATGCCAGAGGAGATACAGGGAGGCCAGAGGAGATTAAGGAAGGCAGAAGCCTATAATGAGGATTGAAGAAGGCAGTAGGAAACTGTTACGAACTAACTAAATAAACACATTATTAAAAACTCTTCGAGCTTCGCTCCAACTACAGGCTCGTAAACCTGCAGTTCGGATTGGTCCGCAAGTAAGCGATCATGATTGGCTGCCTTCGGCTAACCTGATTGGCTGACAGTAGCCATCCCGGATTGGAAGACTAAGTGCGGTTAAACTCGTTCTCATTGGTTATTGCGGCAGCAGCCAGCTCTATAAAAGAGCTGCTGCTGCCCAAGTTGGTTGCTCTGTTCTGAAGTCACTATTAAAGAGTTGTGTCACTACCCGATGCCTTGTCTCCGTTATTACTCCCACTCCTCCAAACCTAACAGAAACCACAGTAAAAGCAAACAGCAGGCAAAAAAACTGAATGAAGAGTAGGAAGACTGGGATAAACAAAGTTGCGTATTTTGCATTCCTGGTGTAGACAAAGATAAGCATTTCTCTGAGCTCAGGTTTCCTGCCTTGGCCTGCTCTAGCTTGAATGTAGCAAGACGTGGGATTCATTCATCCCCTTTCTGCAATCCAATATGAAAATGCCCTAGTTCAATGATGGGAAACCTATTTTTTGTGGTGTGCCAAAAGTGCACCCACTGGCACCCACAATGCAATGTGGGCCCCCTGCACATGCAACAACCCCACTTACCTGCATGTATGCATCTCCCAGCTGATTTTTGGCCTGTTTGAGGCTATTTTTGCCCCCCCCCCCCCGGAGGCTCAAGGAATGTCTCTGTAGCCTTGGGAGGACAAAAGATGGGCCTTCAGGAAATACTCCGGAGGGCCTCTTGAGCCCAGGGTGGTCATTTTTGCCTTCAAGGAGGCTTGAAGAAGCCTCTGGAGCCTCAGGAGGCTGAAAATGGGCCCGTTTCAGCACTTCCAGTATTTCCGGAAGGCACATTTTTCAGCTTCCCGAGGCTGCAGAGGCTTCCCTTGAGCCTCTGGGAAGGTGAAAACTGCCTCAATCGGGCCAAAAATCAGCTGGGAGACATGCGCATGTGCAGTGCAGGTAGGTTTGGCTGGGGCTCGTGTGCCCACACAAATGCCTCTGCATTTTACTTGTGGCACATATGCCATAGGTTCACCATCACAGCCCCAGTTACCCTTTAGTATACAACATATACAATCTAGCAATTTATTGACAAAATGGTTGATGATACAGGCTGAGATCTTATAAGCTTCCATAGGTTGTTGTGAGCATAGCATCTCTCCTTCTGAACATTGCCCTCCATGATTCTTCTGGGCATTGGCTGCAAGTGAGTACAGAGTACAGACACACTAGTGTTTTTTCAACGGATCATTAACATCACATTTGAAAATAAGTCTAGCACTCTTGTGAGAGGCCCCTATTTCTATGCTGTCCAAATTCCATTCAAACAGGGAAGAGAGTATAAAGAGTGTCGGTTCTAGAACACTGCCTTGGGGGATACCGCTGTTAACTGGAGCAGGGTTTGATATAGTGCTCCCTATTTTTACTATTTGTTGCCTGTTTGACAGGAATACTTGACAGGAATTACACTTATGAAGGGATCTGGAAATGACATAAGAGTTTAGTTTTAACAGTAGTTTATCATGTACCACTGAATCAAAGGCTTTGCAGAAATCTATGTAAATTGCTTTACCAAGGTCATATGTGTAGGAGTTGTAGATTGCAGGGCATTTTTTTCCTGAAACCAAATTGTTTTTTTGACAGTAGGTTATTTGACTCTAAGTGGAGGGCAGTGAATTGGTTAATGATTGATTCCGTGACTTTGCACATGATGCAACACAGTGAGATTGGTCTGTAGTTTTCAGTCAGGCTGGGATCATATTTTTTGAAGATAGGGATGACCGTTGCTAAGGACCATAGGTTTGGTAAGGAGATGGTTCTGAATGATATCTCATATATAATGCTTAGAGGTTCTGCTATGGCAGTGGAGAACTTTTTAAAGAAGTATGCACATAATCCATTGGGGCCAATAGATAGAGATGATTTTAGGTTACGTAGTGCCTTTTCTATGTTATCTTCTGTAAAGTCAACGTGTTGTAGATCATTACAGTTAGTTGTGGTACGACTAGGAAATGTAGGACATGAGCCATTGATGTTTACAAAGACTAAACTGAAGAATGTAATGAAGAGGTTGGCCTTCATATGATAAATATAGTTATGTCCTCTTAGCCATGCTGTTTGAGATGTGGGTTTATTGTACGAAGTAATTTTTTAATCTGACCTCCCTATTTGTGACCTGTTAGTTGTGCAACTGGATAGGTGGTGAAACAAGCTGTTCTTAAAATCCCCAACACTTGTTCATTCATGCCTCACTACACATTAAGAAAGTGATGTGATGGATTTTCTTAAGGGGAAATAACACTTGGTGGGAATCCATCGAACAGTTTCTTTACTTGCCTCACACTAGGAGAGTAAGGGAAGCACCATTCACTAGCTTTGTTACTGAGGCAGGGTTAGGATTAGGGTAGGACAAATCCGTGACTCTGACAAACTCGTGACTTTGTTTTCACTGCTGCCTTTACTTCCTGCAGGAAAAACTGGAGATTACAGGAACTTTCAAGCTATGCAAAAGTCACCTTTTGAAGGATGGATTCAATCCTGCCACTATCAGTGATCCCCTCTTCTTCCTAGATGATTCAGAGAAGAACTATATACCCATGACTGAGGAGATCTACAGCTCCATTTTAGAAAAGAAAAGAAAACTCTGAAAGAGTTCTCTGAAAGAGAAACATAACTGTGTTTCCTTAACAGCTTTAGAAGTGCAGCCATTCATGTTTTGATTTTTTTCTCAAGAAAGAAAAATTTATGGCCAGAATATTAATTCTTCTTAATGTATTCGTAGTTTCTTGAGATATCTGTTTAATACAGTAGTTGTATTAAATTATTTGGGGGGGGGGATAATAAAATGTTGCCACTTTCTCTTGCCACAGAAAACATTTGCTTTCAAGTGAAGCTTATTCTGAAGAAAGTATTGGGAAGGAAGGTTAATTCCTTTTCCTCTGGTGCCATATCCTGCTTTGTTTCCAATGTGGGAGAAGCTATATCAAAGGAGGCTATACATTGTAAAAAATCATATCAACACAAGTTCATGCACATGTCTAACATTTTCCCCAAGAACCACTCATTTCTAAACTCTGATCCTCTTGAAATACCTCTTTGTATACTATTATTATTTTAAAATATATTTTAATATCAGTGTAATCTAGCAACCAATCTTGGACAAGAGAGGCATGGATTCAAATTACCATATGATCGTGATGCTCACTGGATGAATTGGACCACTTTTTCTCAGCCTAACCTCATAAGGGTCTAATCATTCAATGGGTAAAATATGGAAGGAGACTCATCACACTTTTTGTATCCCACCTTGGGATAAAAAGGGTGGGGTGTATTATAATCTTCACCTTGACAAACACGATCAAAACTGCCACATCCACAAATATTTTAGTTTTTTTTAAAATGAGAACTATATTGCAACAATCAGAAAAACATGATACTCAAAGTACAACTGTAGTGTGCTTTCATGGTCTTCTGCTCATTCATCTGAGAAGTATAAATCAGATGAGATCTGATTCAAGTTCAATCTGAGGTTCAAACTGAATAAAACCCTGAAGCATTCCTAGTTAGAAGTATCTCATATAGGCAGCTTAAGCCTATATGATATACCCTGATGCTTTCCAGAAGTGATGGGAGAAATTCTCCCAGACCTCCTAAAAGGAGATACCATGTTGAAGTTTGTGCTATAAATTAAGAGATGTAGATCTAATTCTGGTTTGTGAACTATCAGACATTTAAGTCAATTTCTCTAAGATATTAACAGTGCAAATCTATTATTTTTGTTCAGAGTTCAATGGAAATGAATATAATATAGGAATATAATGCGTATATAGACATATGAATATAATTTTATTATCCTGAGAGAATCATATTCATACATAGTTCCAACATCAATTATGTGAACAGGATATTTGATCATGAAATCAATTTGCCAAATTAATGATATTTTATTAAATTGCTAAATAATTTAATTCCTGCTTTTTCTATTTCTGAAACTACTCTACAGGGAACGGTCATCATATAGACCATAGATGAACGAACAATAAATTATAGCTGTGATCATAGTTGTAATGGAACAGCCATATCCATGTCAGGCATATATCAGAAACTAACAGTTCTTGAAAAGGGAAATGAACAGTTCTTGAAAAGGGAGGGGCAGGTCTTCTGAGAACCTTTCAAATTCTTCATCTTGAAAACCATAATAAAACTTTGCCAGATTTTAGATCATGTTATAAGGAATGGTTTGGGATAAAAGTAATTTACCCAGTATCAGACAATAAACTTGAGGATAATCAGGGAGTTGAACTCTAGTACAGGTCTACTTTAACATTTATATGATTTACTGTCCTTCACTTAAATACCTTTCTTTCCCAATAGTACTAAACTGTGGAATTGCTTTGCAAACTAAATAAACTCTTGGCAATATAGTTCTCACAAAATAATCAAATTGCCTAAATTATCTTACTCCAACAAACTTCGACTTTCTTTATTGGTTCACACTAAGTTGTGCTCTTGTATTCAACAACCTTTCTTCATCACTTTCAACTGTCAGAAAGCAATTCCAGGAGGGAAGTCATTTGGAATGTGCCCTTAAGGCAAAGCCGAGCTAGGGAGCAGCTGTGAAGTGGCCTTCACTGAGTTCAGCAGCTAAGCAGGATGGAAACTGGTTGATACTTAGAAGGGAATTACCAAGAAAACTCGGAGTTAAAAGATAATCTAGAAAAGAAACATAAAGGCAGGGGTGGGATTCTACCATTTCTGTCCAGCTCTGTAGAACCGGTAGTTCTGAAGAGCAGCAGACAGAGAGCATACATAGAACCAGTTCTATGTCTGCTGCTGTTTTGGCCCACCCGCCCACCTGGGCTCTCATCTGACCTTTATTTCCTCCTTTTTGAACCACAGCTGCTTTGCGCGACACAGCAGCGGTTGAAAAAGCAGGAAAAAAGTGCTTTTTCAACCACTGCACACCCACTCGCAGCGCTGCTCAGCTGTCGAGGCAGCTAGCTGATGACTATATACATGTGCGTGCAGTGTAAAAAAATGTAAAATCACCAAACCGGTAGTTACACCAGTTGGATCCCACCCCTGCATATAGGCCACAATGGAAAACCACTTCTGTATTATTGCCAAAAGAACTACCGTATATGCCGGCGTATAAGACGACCCGGCGTATAAGATGACCCCCCAACATTTCCACTCAAAATATAGTTTGTTATATACTCGCCCCCTCTTCCGCACGCCTTCCATTTTTGCACTTTTTTTTTTTTGAGGCACTTTTTTGCACCGTGAAACGATCCCGTGAAGCCGAAAGCAGCCAGCCTCTCCCAGCTCCCAAGGAAGAGCTCGCACCGCCCGGGCTCCGCTGAGGTATCCGGCTGGGGCTGTCAGGAGTTGTTACCGCTGGCGTGGCTCCACGCTGCTCCAGTCCCGCTGCCTCGGGAAGGGAAAGGCAAAAAGGAAGAGCCACGCGCGCGCTTGCAATGGCAGCAGCGGCTCCTGGTTTTGCCTTTCCCTTCCCGAGGCAACGCGGGACTGGAGCCGCGCGGAGCCGCGCCAGCGGTAACAACTCCTGACAGCCCCAGCCGGATACCTCAGCGGAGCTCGGGCGGTGCGAGCCTCGTTTCCTTGGGAGCTGGGAGAAGGCTGGCTGCTCCTTCGGCTTCACGGGATTCGTTTCCACGGTGCGTAAAAGTGCCTCAGCCGCGGGCAGCCGCAGTGCTTCCCAATTACTATTTGCCGGCGTATAAGACGACCCGGCATATAAGATGACCCCCCCCAATTGGAGGCATGTTTTTCAGGGCAAAAAAGTCGTCTTATACGCCGGCAAATACGGTATATACTGTAGATACGGCCGCAAAGCCACCAGGAGTTGAACTCAACTTAAAGGACTTTTTATTGAGGTAAACATGGCATTTTCACCTAAAGAAATTTACTTTAGTATATAAACCCTTTTCAGAATACAACTTAAATCCAAATTACCTTGTGTAGAGTTGTAATTGCAGGAATGTTCCTATCTTGGATGGCAAACCTCAGATAAAGAATGTTTCCAAGCAAATACAACTCAGGCAAACAATGTCACTAATCTAAAGGAGGATTAGAGAGAGGAAGTAAACATATGTTAGACTTTAACTAGAGATAATTAATTGTGTTAATTACTATGCTAAACAGTAACAAAAGTTAAGCAGTAACCAAAGTTAACCAATGTTGGAGGATAATTAAAAATGTGTTTAAATGCAAGACTAGACTCCAATAAAGTTCATCATGATTCAGTTGATCATGATCAAACACCTCGACTGCCTCGTCATTACAACAACCTTGTACTGCTGTATAGCCTGCTCCTTATCTGTATTCTCATAATCTCCATTTCCAACTCCACATTCTCAAGTTTTCGTTCTCAAATTCTGCAACAGAATAGCTTCCACCTTTTTCATGCTTGTTTTTATTATCTAACCAACAGCTATTGAAAATGAGGCAGGCTCCTTATCTCTGCCCAGGCTTTTTACAGATTGTGGAAGTTTTTGTATGCTATTGCTGTGGCTTCTGATGCTTGTGTAAAACAGCAGGGTTTTAAATATGCTTTTACCAAAAGGTTGGCAGTTCATGATCCAAGCATCATACAACAGGGTGAGCTCCCATCTTTGCCCCATCTCCTGCCAACGTAGTAGGTTAAAAGCATGCAAATGCAAGTAGGTAAACATTTCAGTGGGAAGGTAACACCATTCTGTGTGCACATAGTCAGGCTGGCCACATGGCCATGGAACCAACTTTGGACAATTTGGCTCCCTCTACTAGGAAACAGAAATGAGCATCACTTCCTAGGGTCAGACCCAAATGGACCGGGGAACCTTTACCTTTAACACAATTGTTGAACATTCATTGGTTATTTATTTTTACTCAGCCTGCTGCCAAGTTCATTGCTTTTTACAAGAATCCTAATTAATATTCTCCCCACCGCCCCAATTCCAACACAACATTTCCCAGGTCAGAAATCCACTTTTTTTTTGCTTTGATCTCTAACTTCATTTCAGTCCCGGCTTATCAGTGAGGTAGTTTTAAGATGGCCTTAGTACTGTTTTTAAATTATATTTATCACTCTTCCCAACCTATTTGCTCAGGTCCAAGGTGAGCATCAAGATCTGTAAGGCTTCATCACCTATTGGTGTAGAGAGGAGACAGATTGTAGGGACAAACAGGCAATGGAAGCAGGGTTGAGATCAACCATGTGGATAGTAAACATTATGATGATCATACAGTAGTCTGACTCATGAATGGGTGTAAAACACTCCACCTCAACAGTGGGAAGGCTCTATGAGACAGTGACTAGATCAAAGTTATTCAATAAGTTTTATTGCTGCATGTCCTTTACTCAGGTTGGGAATTTTAAAAGTAATAATCCAACACATTTGCAACACACAGGGAAAGACTGATTTCCCATCTCTAGTTTTCATGTCTGCTATGGATTTTGGAGATTGTGTGGAGCTCCTGGAACTTGAAGCTCTATGCATCAAAAGCCACTCAATCTTACCAGGTTTCAGCTCCCATCCAGCTCTCATCAAGACTGATCATAGATGTATGCTAGGATCCTCCAGTCTACCAGGTTAGAAAAGGAATAATGGATGGAAACTGATCAAGGAGAAGTTCAGCCTAGAAACAAGGAGAAATTTTCTGACAGTGAGACCAATCAACCAATGGAACAGCTTGCCTTCAGAAGTTGTGGGAATTTCATCACTGGAAGGTTTCAAGAAGAGACTGGACTGCCATCTGTCAGAAATGGTGTAGGGTCTCCTGTTTTTTTGGGGAGGGGTTAGATTAGATGACCTGACAAAATCCCTTCCAATTCTATTATTCTATAAGCTTCTGTAACTCAGTTGATTCTTTGTCAATCCAAAGTATCAGCTTGAACCTTCACAAATATTACATAGCTAATTAAATCATGATTATAGTAAGTCTCAATACATAGTTGCAACCCTTTTAAGTCTATTTAATTACTTTATAATCTCACTTAGAGGTCATTTGTAGAACACACACTTTAGAACACACTCTGTATATTGTACAGAGAAATACAGTGTTCCTTTCCCATGGTCTTGGATCGTACTGTTTCCCAGTTGATTGATTTATAGTTTTGGAAAGAATAAGGGAAAGAAACATGTATGTCACTTTGAATAACTAAGAGAAAGGATAATCAGCCTAGTTTATGCTAACTACAAGAAACCTAAATCTTGTTAGGCTGCCTAGCATTGTGCCTAGCATTTAGACTGCGTAACAATATTGATTTTATTAGTGTGAATATTTCAAAATCTTCCTAAAGAATCTTACTATTGAATTTGCAGACTTCATCAGTAAAGATACTGTCATCAGTACCTTTATAGAAGAGAGAGGTGAAATTAGGAACAGCAAAAGAAAGAATTACAAAGTCTGTGATAATGAATATGAACTATAATGAAAGGAAATTACAGATTATATGGTCAGTAAAAGCATTGTTCTAGAATGTTAATATGACTCTCAGAATGTTTTTTGATGAGGGCTGTCCAGACCCTTAAGTATAGGCTTCCACCATTGGCTGGATTCAGACATTGTTTTTTCATGGTGATTACAATATATAGTTTAATGGAGCCCAGCTTACTAAATGTTGCTCTAAACCACTACCATTAACAAGCAAGCTTCTGATGGCACAAGGTATGAAATAAATTAGTCTATCAATGGCACCTACCAAATTAGATTTAGCTACTTCATGGCAGTTGCTCTGCCAGTGTCTTATAGTGAGTTTGATTAACTGTAAATTACTGACCATATAATCTGTCATTTCCTGTAGGGTATCAAGAAGTTGGCCACTGAAGCAATAAAAGTATTAAATATGTATATAGAAAGAGAAACTACATTGAACCATTGAAAACTTCAGGATGATATATGGGAGGTTAAATAAAAATAAAAAAGTATCACAGTGCAAAGGACAATATGCGAAAATCCTGTTGATCAAAGAATCCAATTAATTTAGATTTAGTCATTAGGATTATCCATCTTCTCTTTTATAATGGGTCTGAAGCAAATAAAATGGCTACCACATCTGAACTCCAAAATACCTTATGCCACCAGATTCGAAATTCTACACCTAGAAAACCTAGAACTAAATAAATAGAATAAATAAATATAACTAAATAAATAGAATAAATGCATTGCAAAAACCAATCCCAACCACAAAAAACTTCACTCAAGACCAGACTTATCCATACTGCAAGGAATCCACTCTCATGAACTGCGTGCAGAACTAAAAAACCATCTAGACAATGGAGAAAAGGACCTCTACATTGACTACAGAGATGATTGCATCAAAAGAAAGTCACACAACCCACAACTCCGCATCCAACCCCACCCCATCCAATCCAACATCACTCAAAACTAGGCATGCATGCCCCTAACTACCTCTATTCCAACCACAACTGGCCTTAAATGCAAGCTACTCAATGAAGAAGCCTTGTGAATAAAATACCTGAATTTCTCCTCTTACTAAATACGGCTAAATTCGACATTATACTTGTCTGTGAAACATGGCTCAATACATCTCTCCCTGACTCCATTACCACAGTAAGAGAATATCATATTTACCGATCCGATCATGAAATCCGTAGAGGAGGTGGTGTTGCTATCTTCTATAAAAAGTCCCTAAATCTAAAAAACATCCAAGTTACCCAGGAGCTTGCTATTCCTGAGACCATCGTCTGTGAACTGTCTTTAAATATCACATTTCGATTTTTACTATGTTACAGAGCCCCTGATTATGACATCGAATATGCAAACAAGCTAAATACACTACTAACATGGGCAGCATCCTTCCCACACACTTTTATCTTTCTTGGTGACTTCAATCTACCTCATATTAACTGGACCCTTAATGAATGTACAACTGAACCCACACATGCAACCTTCTACAATACAGTAACAAATCTGGGACTAGAACAACTAGTAACCAACAACACTAGACTTAACAACTGCCTCGATCTCATCTTCTGCAATAGTTTGAATTCAATTTACGGAATACAAATTAAAGAACCCTTTTCCAACAGTGACCACAACATGACTTTTGTCTCAACATACATCCACACAAAAATCATCACAACGATGGAATCCCCAATTATAACTTCAAAAAAGGCAACTATGATCTTATAAACAATGATCTGTCATCCTTTGATTGGCAATTTCTATTCTCTGGATGCAATACTTTAGAAGACCATTACACCATATTTTTACTTGAAGTCAAAAGAGTCATCAAACTATACATATCATTAACAACTCCCAAAACCAGAAAAAATAGATTACCCATAACAATAAGGATGCTTCAATCCAAAAAGAAATCACTTTGGTGGAAAAACAAATCTGGTCACGTTGCCAACTTCAAAAGCCAATACAAAAATTTATGCCACCAGATAAAAACTGAATGCACCAATTATTACATTAAACAAGAGGAAAACCTTCTACACACCAATTCCACCCATGCTTTCTACAATTTTGTAAACAACAAACTAAAAGACTCAAGGTCCATCCTGTGGCGATTCTGTCTCTGTATTTTTCCATAAGAGAAATCCTGCTTAAGCACGTATACCTCTCAGGGCAAAGTTCACTAAACTGACAGGAAAATAACTGACAGGAAGAAGCTAAATTGATAAGATTAACACAGAGGTCTGTGTCAGATAAAGTAAAGACATATTTCACAAAAGCCTGTGAAAGGATGTATATTCAAAAGTCTGTCAGATAAGATGTGTATTCTGTAAAGACATGTTTTCCGGAAAACTATTAATCAATAACAGCCAAGAAGTTCGTTATTTGTATCACTTGTAGCCTGGTCTAAAAGATAAACTTTGTAACTTCTTTGTCTTTCTGTAAACCCCCCTCACCCCCTCTTTTCAGCATAATAAAAGAGCACAGCTTAGAGCAAGCTAGCCAGCCTAAACATTCCATCTGTCTTAGGCTCAAATGAGGCAATCCCATCTGCCTCAAGCAATGCGCTGTCTCACCTAAAGAAATCTTCGTCTTGTGTTCTTTTTTCTTTTAGCTTTGCAATCACTCTTGCGAGAGTCCCTCAATCACCCTGGCTAGGGTTACGCTGCTTGCCAAACTTCGCCCTTGCGAGGGCTTCTCTCTATCTCACCCTTGCAGGGTCCCTTTCTGAGAGGAATTCAGCAATCAACCTGAAGATCTAAACAACAGACCGGTCGCTCAACGCAACAAATGGGGGCTCGTCCGGGATGCCTTGATTTGTCCGGGATGCCTTGATTCGTCTGGGATCTCTTCGATCTTCAGGTTTCAAGGTGTGACTTCTGTCTAGAGGTGCATCTCCTTCACTCCCATTGCTACGCACCTGGCATAGGTTTCATACGAATCGTAAGTAATGGGCTCCTCACTTTCTCAAGTTTCGTCAGGGCACAGGGACGAACTTTATAGTCTAGTGAAGAAGGCTAATTCCTTTCAGAAAATTAATGGTACAACTGTGTACCCAATTTCGAAGAAATCTTTAAATAAATTTATAATTTATATAGAGGCGCACTGTCCAGCCTATCCATCTGCTGGAACTCTTAGCCATTCTCAATGGGAAAAATTAGGAAAATATTTACATGAAATTCCCAGAGCTCCCATGGATATACTTATCTCTTGGAGAGCAATAATGGCTGCTATAACAATTGTTTATCCATCCTCTAGTCTTCCTGAAAAATCTTTTTCTCTTGTTTCCTCTGATTCCCCTTCTTCTAATTTAAAAACTTCCAAGCCTCTTGCAGCTCATTTTGATACAAATTCTTCCTTACCTCCTTATCCAGACACTTCTTCCCCTCCTCCTCCTCCTTCCTACAACTCACCTCACATTCCTGATGTTAACCCTATCAACTTCACTGATTCTCCTGCCTCCTTGCCTGTTTGTAATACCTTTCAGAAGGCACTGATTAAAGGATTCTTTTTTCTGACATCTTCTCAACTTGCTGCTTGGCACAATGACAATCGCTTAGCAGTTCAATTTGTTGCAACAGCTGGCTTTTCTCAAACTGTTACCCTAGACCATCTTCTTTGTCAGGGAGCCATCCCGTACTCCACAGGATGAGATTCAGAGGGAAAGGGGGTTATCCCATCATGAGAAAGGTCCTTCTCAACCTTCTTTGTCTTTTAACAAAATTCTTCAAGGACCCCACAGATTTTTCATTCTTATTCTCAGTGTGTTCCATCTTAGAACAAATCATTTAACTGTCTTTTATAACTTCTCTGTTGTGTCTGTTCAACCTGTGGGGCTGTGATCTTATGTCTCAACTTAACACAAAACTCATTATTGATTAATGGAATCTTTTGCAAAAACTCTACCATGTGTCAATACTATGTAAATAATGTCTTGCTACTCTATTGTTCTGCTTTTTCACAATTTCTGATGTACTTGAGAAGACAAGAGTGGGAAGCTAAGATTATTTATTGCAAGTAGATTTGATGATAAAGATGAAGGAAGGAAATGGAAGTAGGAAGGAGAGAGATGGTTTGTGGAAGTGTTGTTTGGAGGAAGGAAAGAGGCTTTGAAGAGGTCTCTGGAGTTAGCTGAAGGGATTGAAGAAGAGGAAAGATGTGTGTATGTGTATGTCTGTGAATGCAATGAGGGAATTCTGGATGTTTGTTTGAAAGTAAACAAGAATTACTTATAAAATTGGCTTTTTCTAATGCAAATCAAGATTGTCAAAAAAATTCTACAGCCAGTTGCTAATAAGCCAGGAGTGACTTTGGCTGAGTTTTTACAACTCTGTAGAATTGTAGGAACAACCACTCATAAAATGGATATGCTTGCTACTGCAATCACTTCTTCATTACCAAATTCTAATTCTGTTTCCATTTCTCCTCCTGATGCTTTTGCTGTAACACGCAATGGCAATTGTTTTAACTGTGGAAAGCCAGGACATTTTAAAAATCAATGTCGTTTGCCAGGGGGTGGAGCTGCCTTTCGTGGCCAAACCAGAGGTCCACCTTCCTCATCTAAGCCAAAAACTATCTGTCCTCGCTGCAGGAAAGGCTATCATTGGGCTTCACAATGTCATTCTAATCCTTCTCCTTCTCAGCCTTCGGGAAACTAATTGAGGGGTCTTCAGCTAGCCTCGCTACAAAGGCTGAATTACCTGTCACAACATTTCCTGTGGTGCTGTTAGAGGATCTTGTGTATGATGATCCTGGTGCAGTTTTTACTCTTCCTTTAACTACAACATTTCTCAAACCTTTACCTCCTTCCACACCTGTATTGCTTATTCCCAATTCTTCTCTTACAATAGAAGGTGTGGTTGCAGCTCCTTACTTATATGATTCTTCTGCTCTTAATAATCTTGCATTGGCTGCAATAGGAGATCGTTGTTTTCTTTAAAAAGGGAACAGTAGTGGCAACACTTATAATTTTGCCTCTTTTTGAACCACTTTCTTTGTTTGCATTACAGCAGCCTGTTCAAGCTTCAAAACCAACTCTTTCTGTTACACTCAATGGTTGAATTTTTGAAGGTCTGATTGACACCGGTGCAGATGTTTCTGTTATTCGTTCTTCTGAATGGCCCTCTTCTTGGTCTCTCACAGAAGCTTCTTCAGTGCAGGGTGTAGGTGGAGCTCAAGCTGCTAAGGTCAGCTCTCATTGGCTCTCTGCTTCTACTGAGCATTCAACTTTAACTGCTTATCTTAAACCCTATATCCTTCCTCTACATTGCAATCTATGGGGACGTGATTTACTTTCTCAATTTCAGGCTTATATTCAGATACCATAGTTTTTCTATTAAAATGTCTATTTTTCCTTTATCTCTTACTCTTAAAACCTCCCAACGTTGCAAAATATCTTAAATGTTTGTCTGTACACTCTTAACTTTCTCAATCTTACTGGCTCTCCTCCCTCCACAGCGGCTTCTCGCCACTTCACTAAGCCAGTAGTTCCCTCTTCCCGTCCTCTTGTTTATTTCAGACAGCTTCCAGATCCTGCGTGGAAAGGTCCTGCACAGCTCATCACCTGGGGAAAAGGTTACGCAGCTGTTCAACTTCCTGATCGAGTGCTTTGGGTTCCTGCTCGCTGTGTCAGACCTTACCATGGCAAACCTGACTCTAACCCTAATCTTTCTTCTGATATCAATACTTCCTGTCTTTTCTCAATTTAAGGCATCTCCTGATGCTATTTTTGCTTTCCTTACTGATACTGTTACTTTTATTTTTAAAGATAATCTTCTTTCTGCATGTAATTATGTTTTTCAACACAATGGTAGTTTTCTTTCTCCTACTTCTGACATAACTATTTACTATTACTATTCTCCTTGTTTAATATTTTTAACTATACATGTTACTCAACTTACTATAGGTTCTTATTCTTGCTTAGGATTTTTTCACAATCACACTTATTTCAATCACACTGTTCTATTGCTTTCAACTTCTTCAGTGGCATCTACTCCACTATCTTCGGTTTTACTTACATTGCCATCTCAAGCTAATTCTGAGAAAACTTTTCCTGGAGATAAACTACGCTGGCATCTTCGTTGCTGCTTTCCACCCTGTGATGTCACCAAATGCATATTGCATCATTCATCTTCCTGGGTTCCTGATCACTACAAACCACCTATCGTGCGAAGACGATACCTCATCCCTGATGACATCCATCGCAAGACTACAGCTCTCATTCGAGCTCGCTATCTTGGGTATCCTGCCTTCATCGCTGACAACTCCATCTCTAAGCAGTCTGCATCTCATGCTGTTCCAAGATTTGGCTATCATTGCATTCCTAGAAGCATGCAATCATCTTCTACAAATGAACATCAACCTCAAACTTACACCTGGACTATCCTTGATTTTCAAGGAAAAATTTTAAACACCACCACTAACTATATTCATATTACTCGTGCTCAAGCACATCTTCCCTGCTCTCAATGGCCTTGTTGTGGACAGAGAATAAATCCACTCAGAATCACTTTTACTGCACAAGGAAAGACACTTGCAAGAAAACAATGGATGGTTGGGTTCACTTGGGGAGGACGTCAGTGGGATGGTCAAGGAGATGAAGGGAATATTTTTACAATTCGTCTTTCTATATCAATGTCTCATTATGATGTTGGTCCCAATCCTAATTTGAAATCAACCTTTCTACAAAAACACAATATTCAGGTCAATTCTTCTTACACATTGTTAGCAATTACACTTAATGATTCATCTAAAACTGATAGTTTGAAAACACTTGACAATAAAGTTAGCTTTCTCACATCTGTAATTGAATCAAAAGACATTGTCAAAAAACCTTTGCTGGAATGGTACTCTGACCAAGAGTCAGAAGAAGAAATAGACACTAATAACTCCTTTTCTCCAAAAGAAGTTTTGTTAACTCTGCCAAGTCATGATTTGGGGGATGAGGACTTTTCCTCGTATGAGTTGAATCTGCAAGGCACCAACAAACTGAAGGGTTTGTTGTCACCTTGTGGGACTACTCGGGAGGAGAAAGGACTCTACCTAGAATCATGAGCACAAAAAAATAAAGAAAAGGAGGAATTGTGGCGATTCTGTCTCTGTATTTTTCCATAAGAGAAATCCTGCTTAAGCACGTATACCTCTCAGGGCAAAGTTCACTAAACTGACAGGAAAATAACTGACAGGAAGAAGCTAAATTGATAAGATTAACACAGAGGTCTGTGTCAGATAAAGTAAAGACATATTTCACAAAAGCCTGTGAAAGGATGTATATTCAAAAGTCTGTCAGATAAGATGTGTATTCTGTAAAGACATGTTTTCCGGAAAACTATTAATCAATAACAGCCAAGAAGTTCGTTATTTGTATCACTTGTAGCCTGGTCTAAAAGATAAACTTTGTAACTTCTTTGTCTTTCTGTAAACCCCCTCACCCCCTCTTTTCAGCATAATAAAAGAGCACAGCTTAGAGCAAGCTAGCCAGCCTAAACATTCCATCTGTCTTAGGCTCAAATGAGGCAATCCCATCTGCCTCAAGCAATGCGCTGTCTCACCTAAAGAAATCTTCGTCTTGTGTTCTTTTTCTTTTAGCTTTGCAATCACTCTTGCGAGAGTCCCTCAATCACCCTGGCTAGGGTTACGCTGCTTGCCAAACTTCGCCCTTGCGAGGGCTTCTCTCTATCTCACCCTTGCGAGGGTCCCTTTCTGAGAGGAATTCAGCAATCAACCTGAAGATCTAAACAACAGACCGGTCGCTCAACGCAACACATCCCACCCCTGAAAGGACCTAATGGTAAAGGCTGCAATGATGACACTATTAAAACCAACCTCTTTAACACATTCTTTGGCTCAGTATTTGTAAACAGAAATGGATCCTGCGCAGTATTTCCTAGTTGAACCACAGACAACTACAATGATCTAATACATATCGATTTTACAGTAGACAATGTTGAAAAAGCACTACGCAATCTAAAACCATCTCTATCTATTGGACTGAATGGAATATGTGCCTTCTTTTTAAAAAAGCTACCCGCTGCCATAACCAACCTCTAAGCATAATCTTTGAAAAATCTTTCAGGACCAGCTCCTTGTCAAAACTATGGGCACAAGCCACGGTCATCCCCATCTTCAAAAAGGGAGATCCAAGCCTAGTTGAAAATTATAGACCAATCTCTTTATGCTGCATCACCTGTAAAGTCATGGAATCAATTATTAACCAATCCATCATTCTCCACTTAGAAACAAACAACCTACTCTCTAATAAACAATTTGGTTTCAGGAAAAAACTATCCTGTAATCTGCAATTCTTACATTGCAAAAACATATGGATTATGCAACTCGATCAGGGCAAAGCAATAGACACAATCTACATAGACTTCTGTAAAGCCTTTGATTCAGTGGTACATGACAAACTACTCCTAAAACTAAAATCTTACGGTATCTCTGGACATCTGCATAACTGGATAGAAGCATTCCTGTCAAACAGACAACAAATGGTCAAACTTGGGAGTGTCCTATCAAATTCTGTACCTGTCAACAGTGGTGTTCCCCAAGGCAGTGTTCTAGGACCAACTCTTTTCATACTCTACATATATGACCTCTGTGATCATATCAAGAGCAACTGCGTTCCCTTCACTGATGATGTAAAGCTATTGAACACCACAGACAATACTGCTACCCTTCAAAAAAACCTTGACTATGTATCAGAATGGTCAAACAAATGGCAACTTCAAACTCAACAAATAAATGCTCTGTCTTACATATTGGCAAAAAAATCAGAAAATAAAATACAAGCTGAATAGTCAAGACCTTGTTGATGAGCCAAACTCTGTCAAGGATCTTGGAGTACTCATCTTTAATGACCTAAGTGCTAGAGCCCACTGTAACTACATAGCCAAAACAGCATTAAGAGTTGTTAACCTAATCTTATGTAGCTTTTTCTCTGGTAATATTACACTAATAACTAGAGCATACAAAACATTTGCTAGACCAATACTCAAATAAAGCTCATCAGTCTGGAACCCACATTATGTATCTGATATTAATACAGTTGGGAAAGTCCAGAAATATTTCACAAGAAGAGTTCTCCACTCCTCTACTCATTGCAGAATACCTTATGCCACCAGACTCGAAATTCTAGAACTAGAAAACCTAGAACTATGCCACCTTCAGTCTGATCTAAGTATAGTATATAAAATCATACAATGCAATGTCCTACCTGTCAATGAATACTTCAGCTTCAACCATAACAATACAAGAGCAAACAATAGATACAAACTCAAGGTTAATCGCACCAAACTTGATTGCAGGAAATACGACTTCACCAAGAGAGTAGTCAATGTCTGGAATACTTTACCTGACTCTGTGGTTTCTTCCTCAAACCCCAAAAACTTTAACCTTAGACTGTCTACTATTGACCTCACCCTTTTCCTAAGAGCTCTGTCGGGGGCATGCATAAGCGCACCAACGTGTCTACCGTCCCTGTCCTATTGTTTCTTTTATTTTATTTTTTTTATTTTTATTTTATGTATTCATGTATTCATAACTGTGTTTTACTTATACCTGTTATCTTGTAAGCATTTCACAAAAATAATTAATTAATAAATAAATAAATAAATAAATAAATAAATAAATAAATATCTGGATGATCAGAAGATAGCAGAAAAGAGATGCCAAAAACTTTTTCTTCAGTCTATTGATAATCCAGATTTTTGCAGTCAGATCTAGTGCTAAAAAGTATCAATAACAACTGAGGCATTGGACGAGAAGATTTAAAAACAAATGGGCAATTATTTGACTACTACGTTTTTTTTTTAAACAGAAAAAAAATCTGTCCCAAGAATAATCTTACTTAATTAACAGAAAGCTTATATTGGCAAAATCAATTATGACTTGTCTGACCAGCAGTCAATTTCCTTAGATTATAGGTTCTATGTACATTATAATTTTTGGTGCTAAATAAGAGAAAATTAAGCTAGGTACCTTGTCACTTACAAAATCAATATATCAAGTTATATATTATTTATAAAAGTGTGTTAATAAAGGGTTTTCTTGACCATCTTCCCTTTCAAAATCATTTCTACAATTTAATCCTCATCCCCTTTTGGGATTCTAATGGTTCATAGATCCTCTTTTCAATGTCAAAACTCAATTCTGGAATCTATGAAATGATAGTGTTTTTCTGAGTATGCAGTTTTTTCTTAAAACATTTATCACAAAGTAACCATAATGATGCAGAGAAATGCAGAGAAATATAGGCCAAAGGACAAATTCTGAGCACATCTGAATTCTGTACTCTTACTGATTGCCTTAGTTAAGGTTTGGTAACAGATAAATATTAACCAAGAGGCAGCTTGCCAAAGACTCTGTGTAATCATGTGGCTATTTATCTATTTCCTTGCAAAATGTAGAAAATGTATCCAGTTCCTTCTTTCTCAGGAATTATGACTGAAGCACTGATAAAATTGCCCTCATATTTTCGTTTGACATTGCAAACTAATCTTTAAGAGCTATTGTGAATGGTTGGCAAGTTGAACTTGGAGCATGGAGACCTAAGTACATATCTACTCATTTATGATGTTGAGCAAGTGACCTTGGATACACCCTCTTTTGTAGCTTGATTTATCTTTTAGAATTATTGCAAAGGTTAAAATGGAGAAGGGTTATTCTACTTTGTGTTTGTCTTCAGCCTTAATTTGTTGCCTAGATTCGTCTCTCTCTTTCTCTCTCTTTATAAATTTTACTTGGCCACCCACCTTACCTCAGGGTAACTCTAGGTGACTTACAATCATAAAAGATAAAAACTATATGTGGGAGTTCAATAACCAGTCATTTCAGTGTCCAAAGATGTCTGACCACATATGTGGTGTTTATTATTTTTATACTATTTTTACAAGCAAAGAAGAGTAACATAGATACAGTATTCAGATTGGAGAATAAATCCCACATGGGTGAAACCTCTCAACCACATTGGTACAACCTCCCAACCAATCCTTAAGACTAGTGGTGATGTTAGTAAATGAGATCACCTATATGTCTGGAAAGTCTAGGACTTTCCAGCCTAACAGATAGAGGATGAGATCATGCAGTAGCAAAAGAGGCCCCCTTAGCCAAATGTGCAGTCTACTGCTAGCATCTAGCACCATCCAGAGGATCTCAGTGGGTACTACATTTCACTCTTTTTTATTTTATTAGTTTAAAAAAATCATAAAAGGAGTTAAAAAGAGTTAGGAGAGGATACATAATAATAATTAGAAGAGCAAGCTTGCAGTTGTTTATACAGGGCATATACTTGACCTTTAGCAAGGTAGGAGAGGGTTTGGGATGAAAAGCTATGATACAGATATTGCAAAGAGAAGGGAGACATTGAATAAGACAGCATCCACTAATTAAAAGAGCAATAATAATAATTGCATAGCGTAAAATATTTCCCATTAAGCCCATGAGTAGCCAAGCCCAAAAACCTTCCCACCAAGATCCTACATTATCCATTTTTAAATCTGAGGGCAAATTGTGTAAAATATTGAGTTGATGCTGGATGTTTCTCAATTCATCAGAAAGATTATAACAACACAATCCCTGGAAACTTTCACAATCCAAATGTTGATGTAAAAGCAAATAATCAATAGCAGCACGGTTTTGTAAAATAGCTTTTCTTAATTCTTGCATCTCATGATTAATTGCTGAAATAGCTGAAGAAGTAGCATTAATTGTTTTTGCTAAATTACATGCAACAGAATTAATGTTACGATGAGCATGGGCAGCAAGTGCGGGCACACGCACCATAGACAAAGCTAGTGCTACATATTCTTCTTTATTAAGTAAGGTTGTTTCAGAGTCACAAGTGTCATCTAGTGTAACCCTTTGTTGAGAACAATTTGAATGATGAAGTTGTTGTTTAGAAAGTAAAACAGGAATCAGCTGACTGAAGCAGCAGTGTGCTTCACTAAGATTAGCAGGAATATAATTAAAAGTGTCTTTACCACATGTAAAAAAACCATCCTTGTGGCAACCAAATATGAGCAAAGTGAAAAGAAATCTCTTCAAAAGCTGTGCAGTTTAAAGTAGGTGAGCTAATACGATGACAATGAGGTTTTTTATTTGAAGATGTACAATTAACTATTTTTGCACAAGTTATATTTGCAGGAATGGCTACCACTGGAGTATGCAAAGCAATCGCATCAAGGGGTGGATAATATGCAGCAAATCCCCAACTAGCTATAGTCCCATAGTTAAAACTTCCATTGAGTAAATATTTGCTTAAGCCAGTAAAGTTTTGAATCACTACAACAGGAGTACAAACAGGAATTAAACATGTAGAAAGCAAATTTTCCATATCATAAGCTTCAGATAAGCAAAAGGCATCATTTTGCATGATGTTAGCTAGTTGCACTCATAGGTTTTGTTTCATTCATTGCTCAAGTGAATGCTTAGGTGGAATAACAGCTGCTGATGCCAAAGGACAGCTATGAACAATTAAACATAAGCAAAGGATGGCTAAGGAATTTGCAATTAAAAGCGCAAAAATGGCAGTGCATAAATTCTCGGGAGTGTATTCTACTTGCTGATGTTATAACAATGCCTGCGCTTTGGCAGTCAAGTTCTTCACATCTCCCCACATCACTGTCACTGTACAATTGGCATGGCGGGATCGGGTTGGACGCTGACGCTGTGCTGTCTGCAGCGTCATCCTTGCCATCTCCAGGAATGGATTTGGGGACTGGTGCCATGACATCCTTGGCAAGACAGACACAATGAGCTGGAACCCAGAGAGGTCCTGTAGGAATAAGCACAGCAGCATAGCCTTGCCCCCAAGTAATTAGAGGAACAGGCCCCAGCCATGTTTTATCTGGCAAGGCCCTATAATACACCATAGGGGGAGGCAAATGTATTTTCTGTTGAAAATGTCTCTGATAAGTGGTCAAATTTTGAATAGAGACATTCAATTGATTTAAGGTAAATAATACTTTTTGAACCTGTTGTGTTACCCATGATGAATTGGGGACCCTAGATCCCTCCTTTTTTATTTGTTTTTGGAGACAGTCCTTAAAGGACCAGTTAGTGTGTTCTACTATGGCCTGCCCTGAGGAATTGTAAGGAGGCCGTGAGTCAGAACAATATTCCAGGTGGTACAAAATTGCAAAAAACTTGATGACGGATAGGCTGGCCCATTATAATTTTAGAGAAAAAGGCTTGCCCAGGGCTGTAATAGCTGAATAAAGATGTGAAATAACATGATTAGTTGTTTCCCCTCACTGAGGTGTGGCCCAAATAGCTCCCGAGTAGGTATCAATAGATAAATGAATATTTCCAGGGAGCCAAAGAGGGAATGTGAGTAACATCCAGTTGCCAAAGTTGATTAGAGGCAAAACCACGAGGATTAACACCCATGTCCCTGGAGGGGGATGCCCCAGAGCATTGGGGACAAGATAAAACAATTTGTTTAGCTTGGTTAATTGGAATATAACAAGCTTGTGCTAGGCCTCTTGCATTTTGATGGAAAAAAGAATGACTGAAAAAAGGATCTGAAAATAAAGTAGGTAAAACATGAACAGCAACATCAGCATAACTATTGCCTTCAGATAGAGGTCCAGGGAGAGAAGAATGACTACGTATGTGAGCTACATAGTAGAACTGCTTTCGATCCTCGAGCAGTTGCTGTAAAGTTAAAAATAAAGCCATGAGATTAGGATCAATCCTGGGTGTGATATAAGCACCTGGAAGATTGAGAATAAGTTGACACACATAATGAGAATCAGAGATTAAATTGAAAGGTTGTTGAGAAAAGGTTTGGAAAGCTAAAATAGCAGCAGCTAATTCTGAACATTGAGGTGAGGATTGCACTGCAGTGTAGGACACTTTCCAGGTATCATCATCCTTGTAAGCAATCGCTCCTCTCGTTTGTCCACCATCTGAAAAAATAGTAGGAGCTTGAGGCAATGGAGAAGAAGAAAGTAATGGATGAATAGGAAAGGAAGAAGTCATTAAGCAAGCAAGTCTAGGAACTTTAGGCAAATGATATGCAATACAGCCTACATAGTCAGTTAAAGCACATTGAAGAGATAAATTATTCTGAAAACAAAATTGAAAATCATATTTTGGAATAGGAAGAATAATATTTATTAAGTCAGTGCCATTTCTTCGACAAGCTCAAGTTCGTCCTAAAATTATCAATTCAGAAATAGTTTGAATAAATGGTAAAACATTTTGAGAAGGGGTATGAGGTAAATAAAGCCATTCAATACAATATACTTTTTGTTCTTCTAACACAGCTAACACGCCTGTAGGTAGTTTATTAGTAGGAAAGATCAAAAGAATTAATTGACAATTTCTATGAGGAATGCGATCTACAAACTGAGTACTTAATATATTATTAATCTGCTAAACCACAGAAAGAGCAGCAGGTGTGACTGTAATAAGATCTGCAGGTTGTTTTCCTTTAGTTAATAAATCAAATAATGGACTAAGTAAATGTGTAGGCAAAGGAAAATATGGATGAACCCAATTAAGGGTGCCTAACAATTGTTGCAAATTAACCAAAGAAATAACTATAGGTAACTTCAAAAGAGGAAAAGCTGGAGCAAAATAAGATTGCAACATTTTATGGCTTAAATAAAGATACGGAGAGTGCAGGTGCACTTTTTCTGGAGCAATCTGCAATCCATAGATACTTAGATCATTTTTTAGTTCAGAAAGCCAATTAGGTTGTATCTTTGGTGCTCCAATTAAAATATCATCCATATAATGATAGACCAAAACTAATGGATGACGTTTGGGAAAAGGAGCTAATGCTGTAGCAACATAAAGCTGACATAAGGTAGGACTATTTAACATGCCTTGTGGCAGAACTGTTCAATGATAACGTTTATTGGGTTCTGAATGATTCACTGCAGGCACAGTAAATGCAAACTTTTCTTGATCGGGGTGGGGTGGGGGCATAAGGAAATAGAGAAAAAGCAATCTTTTAAATCAATTACCATTACTTCATGAACTTGAGGGATCAAATTAGGGTTAGGTGTCCCACACTGCAGGGGGCCCATAGGTTGAATACATAAACTTATGGAATGAAGATCATGTAATAAGCACCATTCACCACTTTTCTTTTTTATGACAAATACAGGGGTATTCCATGGGCTATTGGAAGGGAAAATATGATCAGCAAGCAATTGATCACGTACTAGCTGATGAAGAGCTGTTAATTTTTCATGTGACATGGGCCATTGATCAATACATATTGGCTCTGTAATTAGCCAATTCAATGGAAGGATCGTAGCCTCAGTCTTCCAAAGTAAGGATGGCTGTTAGGAATGTAAGTCACCTAACAGTTAGTTGAGTTGGAAAATATATAAACCAGGATAGACATTTTAATACTGTCTCTATGCTAAAATGGTAATTGGGTGTGGTTCCTCAAATGGCCATAAGATGGAACCAGAAACCTGGCTTGTCCTCTTCTGTTCTGGAGAGTGTTGCCGTTCCTATTGACTGTTATTCTTGGATTTGATGTAAGTCTGTTACTGAACTGTTTTTGATACTGGACTTTGTTATTTGGATTATCCCTGGACTGAAAACTGACTACTTTAACAGTGAATGACTTGGACTACTTGTTTGCACTTTGCTTAAATGTTTATTGGAAGTAAAAACCTACATTTTACTATACAGTGTATCTGTGTGCTAGTTGTGTGTTATTCTTCACCACTCTCACTACGTGTCCCTGTATGTGCTCATTCTCCTAATGGGGAATGACTTCAACACTGGTTATGGGCCCAGGCCATACCTAGCTCAGATAACTGAGAGTTGGTGTGAATACACAGTACTATACAGACAGATGTTTACTGTTTAATTGTGGTTTACTGTCCTGGTAAAGTTGGCACAAGACCCTTCAACAAGTCTATCACTGATAACCCAGTTGGATGGAACAAACTATGTTTCCTGATCTATGAAGTGCAGTCTACTTCTGCGTAGAGAAGGGTTATGGAATGTAGTTCAAGACCCACAGGATGTAAATGCTTGGGATCCAGAAAATGAGGATGATGCCAAGAAGCTTGCTGACTTTAAATGAAACAACGAATGAGCTCTTTGTATAATTGGACTAACACTGAGTGACTAGCAGCAAGACCATATTCATGGAGAAGAGTCTGCTGCTAGGTGTTGGGAGAATTTGGATATATGTTCGTGACAGTGTAGGTGCACACATACATCTTACATGTAAACTGTTTAGAGCAGGGGTCCCCAACCACCGGGCCCCGGACCGGTCCCGGTCCGTGGAACATTTTCTACCGGGCCGCCGGTTTGCTGGGCGCCGCCATGTTGTTTTGATGAGAAAGTGCTTCCGGTGAGCTTTTCTGGTTGGAAAGCGGCGTTTGTCCTGAGGAACTCGCGCCTTAGTTTCATCAAGGGGGGGGCAGCTTCAAACAAAACTAAGGCGCGAGGATTCTTTCAGCACCCAAGGCAAGGCGAGCCAAGCAACCGTCCCGAAGCCCATCGACAAAGGTACAAAGGAGGAGTTGAAGGTGGCGGGGAGAAGCGGGGGACGGCTGGCTGGCCGGTCGCTCGGCTCACCTTGCCATGCGTGCTGATGCCGGTACCGGACCATGGATCATTTTGTGATACCAGTACCGGGCCGTGGCACAAAAAAGGTTGGGGGCCACTGGTTTAGAGCATGTCTTCTGATAAGTGGGGATATGTTAGCTCATTTGAACTTCATGAAAAGAATTTTTCAGGAGCTACATAAAAAGGAACTGATATTTCCAGAGCTGCATCAAGTTTACATCATTCTTTCCTCATTGGATGAAAGTTATCATGATTACGTATCTTCACTGGAAGTCCTGCCCAGAGATAAACTGACATTGACTGACATAACCGGAAGGTTGTTAGAAGAAGCAAGAAGACGACTGGATAGGGACCAACTGAAAAAGGAACAACCACAAGAAGAGGATTTGTGTTCAACTGCCTATACTGTTAGGAAATGTTTTTCTTGTGGGGCTAGGGGACATATAGCTAAATTCTGTAAGAAGGGAAAATGACAGAATACTGGTAATCACCAGAAGGCTAAGAAGAATGTCAGTTTAGCTATGTCTAGCAATTCAACTGTAAACCATGATTTGTGGGTTGTTCATAGTGGAGCATCACAGTGCATTACTAAAGATAGAGAGTGGTTTGTAATGATGTCTACAAGTAAACAACATGTATCACTGGCAAATGGATGTAAGATGAAAGCTTCTGGTGAAGGTACTGCATATTGTTCTTGTATAAATGAGCATTTAACTATGTTATATGTACCTAAACTGAAATATAATTTATTATCAGTAAGGGCTTTAGTTAATATTGGTTATGTAGTAACCTTTAGGGGAGATAACTGTATAATAGAGAAAGAGGGTAAAAGTGTCACTGCTACTTTAGAGAATGATTTATATGTGATACATGATAACCAGTTGCAGATGGCTAACTCAGTTTATAGCAATGTTAAGCCACATGATGAATGTATACATTTACTGCATAGATGTCTGGGGCACATTAATTTCAAAACGCTCAAACTGTTGAATTGTCAGAGGGAGTAAAATTGGTCAGGGTGTGCGCGGACTACAAGGCAACCCTTAATTTGGCATTACAGCAAAGTGTATACCCAGTGCCTGTAGTGCAACATCTGTTGCATTCACTGGGTAACGGAATTTTTTTTGCAAAGCTTGACATGGCTCAAGCGTATCAACAGCTGCCGGTGGACTCAGCCACCACCGTAGCCCAAACCATAGTAACACACAGAGGAGCATTTAGATGCAATAGGCTACAATTTGGCATTAGTGCTGCCCCTGGGATATTCCAATCCCTAATGGAATGACTCTTACAAAGCATCCCTGGAGTTGATGACATTATTGTTTCAGCTAGAGATGAAAAGGCACTTTTAGACAGCCTAAGGGAAGTTTTTAAGAGATTCCAGGCAACAGGTTTGAAACTAAAAAACAGTAAGTGCCATTTGGGCGTGCCTAGGGTGGAGTTCCTGGGGTTCCTGATCGATGCTGCTGGAATTCATCCCACGACAGCTAAGGTTCAAGCCATAAAAAGCGCTCCCACTCCAAACAACAAAACTGAGCTATAGGCTTTCCTTGGCCTCCTGAATTTCTATGCCATTTTCATTCCTCACAAGGCATCAGTAGCTGAACCCCTACACAGACTTTTAGATAAAAAAATCACCTTGGGTTTGGGGCAAGAAAAAGGCTAGCTCTTTTAAGGCTGTGAAGGACTTGTTAACTTCAGACTCTGTTCTCATACAGTTCAACAAATGCTTACCATTAGTGTTAGCATGCGATGCTTCTCCATATGGATTAGGGACAGTTTTGAGTCACAGACTGCCTAATGGTTCTGAGTCTCCTATAGCGTTCTTCTCTAGGACCTTATTGCCAGCAGAATGGAATTATAGCCAAATAGATCGTGAGGCCCTTGCTGCCATTACTGGTGTTAAACATTTCCACGAGTATGTTTATGGACATAAGTTTGAACTTATCACGGATCATAAGCCTTTACTAGGGTTATTCACTGGGGATAAACAGACTCCTCAAATACTCTCCCCTCGAATGACAAGGTGGGGTTTTTTTTGGCAGCATACTCATACACACTGACATATCGGCCAGGCAAACATCTCAGCCATGCTGGTACCCGATTCCAGCTGCAGCTGAGGACCAGGAGGCTGAGGAATCCATCCTCCTCATTGACCATCAACAGGACTTCCTACTGACTGCTGCAGACATTGCTGCCCATTCAGCTAAAGACAGACTCTTAAGGCAAATTCTGGACTGGGTGAAAAGGGGAAGGCCACAAGGGTCTGTTCCTGCTGATTGTTGTCCTTTCAAAATAAGGCAACAAGAGCTGTCTTGCAGCAAGGGTTGTTTACTATGGGGGAGTAGAGTGGTAATTCCCTCATCCTTACAAAAGCACGTACTGGGGGCACTCCACAAGGGTCACCTGGGCATCGTTTGTATGAAGTCCCTAGGCCGAAGTTATGTGTGGTGGCCAGGGATGGACCAGGCAATATCTGAATGGGTGTCAGGGTGTCAGCAGTGTCAGGAAACTAGGCCATTACCCCAAAAAGCCCCAGTAAGAGAGTGGGAAGCCCCCAGAGGTCCATGTCATGCCTGCATATTGATTTCACGGGGCCCTTCCAAGGCCAGATTTTCCTCATCCTAGTAGATGCTTTCTCCAAATGGGTTGAGGTAGTTTTAATGACCTCTACAACATCTGAAGCTGTCAACTTAGCTTTCCCGATCCAATTGTATCAGATAATGGGCTACAATTTACCTCAAGAAGTTTTGAGCTGTTTCTCATTAGTTTAGGCATAAGACATGCACTAATTGCTCCTTTCAATCCCTCTAGTAATGGAATGGCAGAACGAGGGGTCAGATCTGCAAAAGAGGCACTAGCAAAGATGGGCCCAGGGCCATGGCCAACTAGAGTAGCCCAGTATCTGCTAATCCAGCATTCTACCCCATGTCCATCCACCAATCACAGCCCAGCAGAATTATTAATGGGCCAAAGACTTAGAACAGTGCTAGACAGGCTACATCCTGCCTATACACCAGAAAAGCCCCTTGACTTGCATAGCAATACCAGAGAATTTGATGTGGGGGACCAGGTATTCACTAGGAACTACACTGGTAATCCCCTGTGGGTACCGGCATCCATAACTAGCATAACCAGGCCATGTTCATACATTGTAAAGTTAGAGGATGGCCGGAACTGGAGGTGCCACATTAATCAATTAAGGGGGTGAGGGAACCTGAGGCCAGGAGCTGTATTAACAAGGGAGAATGATGAGTTCTCAGGAACCAACACAAGACCGTCTGCACCAACCACACACCATCAGCCACACTCACCAGAGAGGCCATGGGTCGAGGAATCACCAGCAGAGATCCAACTGCAGCAGTTGGAGGTTCCGGTTGAAGAGGTTCCAGACAAAGAGGTTCCTGCCGTGTCCAACGAGCCATCGCTGCGCAGATCAACTAGGATCCGGAGCCACCCAGCCTACCTCGAAGACTATGCATGTGCTGTTGAGGTGGGAAGGAGTGCTATGTTCTGAAGTTCCCCCTTTGGTCCGGTTTCCAGCAGGCAGCGCCCAGCTGCAACCTGATTTGGCCGGTAGTTTGACAGCTGACTATATAAGGAGCTGTCAAACAGGCCAACAGCTGTTGCCTCATGGCTGAGTGGTTCATTCACTGTTAGCATATGAATTCAATAAAGCCTGAGCAACCTATTTAGCCGCCTCACCTCAGTTTGTGGTGCGTTTGTTCCCAGTATTAAGCAAGCCACATGATGAATGTATACATTTACTGCATAGACGCTTGGGGCACATTAATTTCAAAATGCTCAAACAAACTGACACACACACTGTTGAATTGTCAGAGGGAGTAAAATTGAAACCCTGTAGCAAGTATTTAAACTGTAATGCTTGTAGCCAAGATAAAAGCAAGGTTATTCCAGCAAACAGACTTAATGGGTTTAAGACCAAAGAACCTTTAGAGGTTGTGTTTGCTGACATAATTGGTCCTTAGAAACTTAGTTTAGGAGGTGCCTGCTATATTTTGAGTATAATGGACCATTACTCATGGTACGGTTTCTGCTATCTCATGAAAAACAAAACAGAAACATTCCAACATTTCTTTAACTGGCTAAGGTATGCAGAGAGAAAACTGAGGAGTAAAGTAATTACTTTAGTTACTGATAACGGGACTGAATTTATTAACAAGAGATTCCAAACAATGCTGAAATTGGCTGGTGTCGAGCATAAACGTTCTGCACCTTACAGACCACAACATAACTCGTTTGTAGAACGAAGAGGGCAAACATTACAAGCCATGGCTCGTACTATGTTATCTGACTCAGGTTTGCCTGAAACACTGTGGGGTGAAGCCATAATGTACAGTAACCATGTGTTAAACAATGTAGTGAACACAACAACTGGAGAATTGCTATTCACTCGTTGGCATGGCAGAAAACCAAATTTAAGTTATTTACACACATTTGGAGCTCCAGCATGGGTGCATATTCCCTCACAAGTAATACTGAAAGGGCAACATAGAGCTAGAACATTATTTTTCATAGGTTACGAGGCCAACCATAGATCATTTAGATTCTGGGATCCAAGCACAGCTCATGTTTATTGTAGTGCTAGTGCTAAATTTCTTGAGCACGTTGGGTGGGATAAACTGGAACAGGAATCCAGCAATGATATTATTATTGACACCCAAATAGTCCCTAAAGATGAATTAAGTAAACCATAAATAGCCATTAAAGAGGAAGAACAGGCACAAGAGGAAGTAGGAGAACAGGCACAGGAAGAGGTAGGAGAACAGGAGCAGGTGGAAAAGGTGAGTCCACCGGTTAGCCCTGTATTACCAAGATGTTCAACTCGAGTAACACAACCACCTGATAGATATCAGGCTAGTGTTGTATGCCAAGTAAATACAGTTCGTAGTAATTATAATGAACTGACACTGTATCCTGCTAAGGATCAGGCTGCTTGGCAGGAAGCAATGGATAAAGAACTGAAATCATTACAAAAACTGGAGGTATATGAAAATGCCAAGTTACCACCAGGTAAACATGCCATAGGATGTACATGGATTTATAAGATTAAGACAGGTGTGGATGGGACTGTTACCCATAAAGCCAGGTTAGTAGCACAAGGGTTCAATCAGACAGCAAATGACTACGATGAGGTGTTTGCACCTAGTCTGAAGGCTACTACATTAAGGGTAGCATTAGTGTGGGCAGCTAAGGAGAAATACATTATAAATCATTTAGATGTTGAAACGCCATATCTGCATGCACCGTTGCAACACACTATATATTTAAAGAAATCTTTAGGTATAAAAGATGATAATACAACTGATTGCTGGAGATTGAAAAAGAGTATTTATGGCTTGAAGCAATCAGGATATGAGTGGAACCAGTGTATAGTTAAGGAATTAACTAAGATAGGTTTTGTAGCTGGCATGGCTGATCCATGTTTGTTTAGAAAGGAAAGTAATGGTATAATTTCATTGTTGTTATTGTTTACTGATGACATAGCATTAATCACCAAAACTGTACAAGAAGCTACTAAAATAATTTCACTGTTAGAGAAGAAATTTAAGATAAAATGGTTAGGTGAAATCAAACAATATCTTGGTTTAAAGATAGATAAAACTAAATCTCACAGGCAGATAAAATTAACCAATTACTAAAAAGTTTTAAAATGGAATTTTGTAAACCAGCTAAAACACCAATGAGCCAGGAGTTTAGCCACAGTGATGTTCAAAGTCCTGTTTTTGATAAGAACATTTATCAGTCCTTGATTGGTAGTTTATCTTATCTCAGTAATTGGTCAAGGCCAGATATAGAATACTATGTTAACCAATTAGCGAGGTTTAATGCTGAGCCAACTGAAAGGCATTGGCAAGCTGCTAAATGTGTGTTAAGATATCTGAAACAAACAATGCATTATGCATTGTATTTGGAGCCTAAAGATGAACTAAGTCTAACTGCATATGCTGATGCAAGTTTTGCTACAGACGTAAATACACGTAAATCTACATCGGGTATTGTAGTATTATTGGGAAAGGTGTTGATTGGATGGAGGTCTATTCAACAGAAACATCTAAGTTTGTCAACAATGGAGGCTGAATTCTCATGTTATTATGTACAGATTTAGTTTATTATAAGCAACTATTGATTGACATGGGAATTGATGTAACAGATTCTATTGTTGTTTATGAAGACCACCAATCAGCAATACAGATGGCTTCAAACATTGCTGTAAGACACGATCAAAACACACAGATTTAAGATATTTAAATGTGAGACAATGTGTGCAAAGTAAGATCATTAAGCTGGAATACTGCATGTCAGAAAATAACATCGCAGATCATTTTACAAAAGCCCAAGGCTCTGTAAAGCATAAGGCTTGCTGTGAGGATTATGGAGTTAGAATGTAAGGCTGTATATATTGTCCTACCCAAAGGGGAGAATGTTAGGAATGTAAGTCACCTAACAGTTAGTTGGGTTGGAAAATATATAAACCAAGATAGACATTTTAATACTGTCTCTTTAAGGGAATGCTAAAATTGTAATTGGGTGTGGTTCCTCAAATGGCCATAAGATGGAACCAGAAATCTGGCTTGTCCTGTTCTGTTCTGGAGAGTGTTGCTGTCCCTATTGACTGTTATTCTTGGATTTGATGTAAGTCTGTTACTGAACTGTTTTTGATACTGGACTTTGTTATTTGGATTATCCCTGGACTGAAAACTGACTACTTTAACAGTGAATGACTTGGACTGCTTGTTTGGACTTTGCTTAAATGTTTATTGGAAGTAAAAACCTACATTTTACTATACAGTGTATCTGTGTGCTAGTTGTGTGTTATTCTTCACCATTCTCACTACGTCTCCCTGTATGCGCTCATTTTCCTAACGGGGAATTACCTCAACAATGGCTCCCAATTTACTGAGCAGGTCATGTCCCCAGATTCTGACATGAATATCTAATACAAAAGGACGGACCTGTATGACCAAATGTAAATGAGCTGAAATAAATTTCACATTTTGACGTGCACATTGATGACCCCCCACACCCCACATACTAGAACAGGGCTCAGTTAGCCAGGCATCAAGCCACTGCCTGGCAGAAATCACTGAAACATCTGCTCCAGCATCTAAAATTCCCTCAAAGGGCTTACCCTGCAATACAATGATCTGACAGGGCCATTGAAATGTAATCGGGGTGGTGATAGCAGCTATGATGGAAGTGGCCGGATCAGTAGAACCAAAACCTCCTTCCACTCTCTCTTTTGGCTCTCCCCCTGCCACGACAAAATAAGGCAAATGTAGGAGTTGAGCAGGACTAGAATGTATGGGCAAAATTTGAGGAAAATAAGTCCTTAATTGGACATAAATAATTCCAGTATAATCTGAATCTATCACTCCCAGGATAACAAAAATACCTTTTTTCCCCATGCTTGACCGGGGAAGGACAAGCCCCACATAATTTTGTGGCAGGGGGCCTGATAATTGTGATGGAACTATTTGAACCTCCCCAGGAAATTTAAAATTCACTTTCTCCTGCAGTATCAACTCAATACCAGCACTACCTCTTGTAGCTGCAGGAGTATTTTCTATTGTTGACTTATTGCCTCTGTTTGGACTGGGGCCAGAGACCGGCCCAGTTGGCTGTTTCTGACCAATATTCCCTTGCCCAATGATAACCTTTCTGACATTTTGGACACTTTGTTTTCGATCTTATTTTCAACTCTTGTTTTCCTGAATTACAACATTCCCATTTAAAATGACCAGATTTACCACATTTGAAACATTTTCCTTTAGGCTTTGAGATAAAGCAGCTGCTAACAAATTAGATTGATAAGAGGCTGTTCCTACATCTTGACATGCTTTAATCATTTCTGCCAAATCAGGATTAGTTCCCAGACCAATAATTGCTCTTCTACATTCAGAAGTAGCATTTTCTTTTGCCAATTTCATTAGTAACTCATGCTGAGCCTCAGGATTGTCTATTTGCCTCCATAAAGCATCTTGTTATCTGTAATAAAAATCAGGATACAGTTCAGTAGCTTTCTGTCTGATGTTAGAGAAAGCTTGATGAGGCTTGCCAGAAACAGGCACTTTTGAGAATGCTCGATAGGAACACTCAGAAGAAACCTGTAAAGTGGCAGCTGGTAAAACAATGATTATCAACTGGAGCAAAATTGCCAGATCCATACAATTGCTCAGGAATAAAAGCCCCCCTGAATGCTGGGCATGCACAGCACATTGATGTCTAAATTCACTGTCCCATACTACATATTGCACTGGAGTTAGCAAGATATGAAAGGCGGTTTTCCAATCTTCAGGTACTAAAATATGATTTCTCATAGTAGCTTCTAACATTCCCTGCACATAGGTACTTCCCAATCCCATATCTCTAATTCCTTTCCTTAGTTCTGTTAAAATTACATATGACAGAGGGCTATATTCTACTATTTGAGCTCCATTTTGATCTACTTGTCCAGTGGCATGCACGGAAAGCATTTCTGCAATTTCTTCTACATTCCCCCCCCCGTCTAATTGTTCTTCCAATATTTTCCTTGTGGGGGTGTACACTGGCTGTGGAGCAGCAAAAGATTTAGTTTCTTCTGATGGAGCTGTAGGTCCAATTGAAAATGATTTTGGAGTGACAATTTTTACCTGATCATAATCAGGAGGGGGGCTGGTAGTTAATCTTTGCCCCATTGAGACATCAAAGCCAAATTGTTCCACTGCTTGATGGCATTGATACCATCGATGTAATATTTGAACTGGAGTCCTGGGTTCAAGATGTAATGTATGCCCTATCTTTATCCAATCTTGTAACCCGAGTGTCCCGTGCTCAGGGTACCAGGGGCAAAGCTTTCCTCTCTCTTCAATCAGCTTCTTTATATCAGCCTCAGGTATGTTTGCACCTGTTTTATGTAACAGGAACTTAAGTTCCTGAACATGTTTCTGCTGGTGATGAATAGATTACAGCCCATACTTACCTCTGATCGGTCCCGGAGGATGTGGTGCGCACCTTTGGCGTCTGTTCCAGATGAAGGCAAGTATGTTGGGAGCTGAGTCCTCATAGGGTAAATGTCCCTGTTCGGGAGCCACTTGTGGGAGTTCAATAACCAGTCATTTCAGTGTCCAAAGATGTCTGACCACATATGTGGCATTTATTATTTTTATACTATTTTTACAAGCAAAGAAGAGTAACATAGATACAGTATTCAGATTGGAGAATAAATCCCACATGGGTGAAACCTCTCAACCACATTGGTACAACCTCCCAACCAATCCTTAAGACTAGTGGTGATGTTAGTAAATGAGATCACCTATATGTCTGGAAAGTCTAGGACTTTCCAGCCTAACAAATAGAGGATGAGATCATGCAGTAACAAAAGAGGCCCCCTTAGCCAAATGCGCAGTCTGCTGCTAGCATCTAGCACATCCAGAGGATCTCAGTGGCTACTACAACTTTATAACCTAAAATGACAAAAATAAGTTAGTAATACAAAAATGAATCTTTGATGACTCCCTATCCTAATATATAGAGTTAACTATGGTACAGCTTTCTGAGAAAGCTGTACAGGGCACACTGCAAATGCTAATACTAGTTGGCTGATTTCATAAAACACACTAAATATTTCATAAATTGTGAGATACCACTGCTTTCCAAAGGTGTGAGGCTTAGGATCACTCATTTCACCAAGCAAGTAAATAGATTATCCATAATAAAAATTATTCTTTAATGTTACCGTATTTGCCGGCGTATAAGACGACTTTTTTGCCCCGAAAAACATGCCTCCAAGTGGGGGGGTCGTCTTATACGCTGGTATATCCACTGCCGGCTTTCGGATGCTTGTTGGATGCAGCGAAGGCGCCTCTGGCTTCCCGGATCCCCTGCGTCGCTTCCGCTTCATCCCGCTCGCCTCGCTCCGCCCGAGGCTGCAGCCTTCCTGCTCTTCCCATGGCCCCTGGCACTCCGCCCTGCCGCTGCAGCCCCGGGGATTTCTGGAGGGCGTTTCCGGTGGTGGTGGGGGGTCGTCTTATACGCCGGGTCGTCTTATACGCCGGCAAATACGGTACATTAAACTAACTGGAGAGAGAAAATCATAACTGGAAAACTTTTGGATAAACATTTGCAAAGAACATAAACTTTTATGTGAAAATACTGTGTTTTTATTTCTTTACAATCAAGACTAGCAATTGAAATAGGATGAATATTATGCTGATTCTAAGATGTTCTTTTAAAAAAAACCTTTCAAACCAGACTGTTAATATTTACACACTATATAATGCATGTAATATGAAGAGGAACAAATATACTTAAAGCTTGTTGTGTGTCATTATCCCTTTTATCTCTCTTTTTCAAAAAATAAATATCTATAGATGCTGCAGATAAAGTGCATGTGGCAGTGGTGGGATTCTAATTTTTTTTACTACCGGTTCTGTGGGTGTGGCTTAGTGGGTGTGGCAGAGGAAGGATACTGTAAAATCTCCAGTCAGAGGTGGTATTTGCCGGTTCTCTGAACTACTCAAAATTTCTGCTACCTGTTCTCCAGAACTGGTCAGAACCTGCTGAATACCACCTCTGGTAGAGATGCAATCTATAAATATTTAGGAGAAAGGAAAAGACATGTGTAGGCTGGTGTTCTATGTTCTAGAGCAGGGGTCTCCAACCTTGGCAAATTTAAGCCTGGTGGACTTCAACTCCCAGAATTCAGAGTCTCCAAGCTTAATGTTGACAAGATTGGAGACCCCTGCTCTAGAGGAATTTAAGAAACTCTGTCTTGATCTCTAAAACCAGATTAATAAGCATAATTACTATATTTATATAATGTGCTATTACTAGTAAACCATAGCATATTTTGAAGTGCTGCCTGAGTTCATGCAATCTGCTAGAAATACAGAACCTCAATATCATTTTAGTTTAGCATGTTATGTGAATCCAGGTGTTCTATTTCATGGTAGGGATTAAAGACAGAAATCTTGTAATACTCTGTTAGAAAAATTTATAGAAATGTATCCCCTCTGATAATGTGTAGGACTGGAACTGCTGTTTTAGGTTGAAGCACTAAGCTTATTTTCTATTCTGAACTCTAAAACTTATCTTGGAATAAGTAGCTGGTTCCTCTGAGATTCTGTTATAGCTCCTTTTCTTCTTCCTCCATGAATGTCCAAAAACTTTATCTGTCCTTCTGAGACTTTTCTACATAGAATGCATCAAAATATTCTCCAATATGCAGCCAGAAAAACATGTTAATGACAGTGATTGTAATATTTTCAAAGGATTGGCTACATTATAGCACTCATAAGTGCCATGGTCCCTGCCCTGCCACTAGAGGGTGCTCAGGCTTCATATATTAATATGAGTTAGTCTATACACATCTGCACATATACACAATTCTTTTGATATGGTTTATTACATTTCAAAAGCAGGAATAAAATGCCAACAAGCAAAGAAAAATAAAAAAGAGAAAAACTGGACAAAAAGCAAGATAGAAGTATGAATAAAAAAGGAAAAACTAAAGCAAATTGTTCTGCTTATTACTCTCTGGATGGGTATAAAGCAGACAGAGCAACTCCACAAAGCATCCATACAAAGTATTTTTTATTGGTTCATCAGGCATCCTTATCAACTCACAGTTATGACGAGATTCTTCTTAATGTCCAACCCTTTACATATCTGCATTATAGTGTAGAAAAATAATAAACTCTCATCCTCATGATGATTGAAGCAGCTGCATAGTAATGGATTCAGGCAAGAGTGAGGGAATCTCCCCCAACCCAACAAGAGTCAATTTAGTGACCAATCAGGATTACAGGTGTGACCACAAGACATGGACTACATTTCCCAGGATACCTTAACTACATTTACCATGATGCATTCCTTTAAGGGGACAACTCTCAATTCCTAATTAACTATCCCAAATCCCATTAGCTCTAAACTGTCTGGACAGCACACAAATGGAAAATGAATGACTTCCAACTTCCTTTGGTACAGATGTCTATTAAAAATACATCAACTTTCACTCTAAAATTAACAATAGTCTACATTACTTGCATAATACCATATAATTCTAATCAACAAATCCCTGAACCAAAATTTCGTTTATCTCAGTTTTTTTGCAAAAAATCCAAAAGTGACTTCCAAGTAGAAATAAAATTGGTCAAAATCTTTTCTTTAATCAAGGGTGTCAATTTTGCCACACCTGGGGATCTGCTAGTCCTGGTACAGAGCCTGCAACATGGAGTACCATTAGTGAGATTATACTTTTTTTTCAGATTATGTGTTTTAATGCTTTTAATCATTTTTAGTATTTTTTTGTTTTAATGCTTTTAATCATTTTTAGTATTTTGTTATTAATATTATGGTTATTTTTATATCGTTTGTGTGCTTGTTTATAATTCTGCAAGCTGCCCAGAGACATCCATGTGATAGCTGCCAAATTAATTTCCAAATTTTCAAAGATCTTGATGATATCATTCAGGTGATGAAAATATGGTTCCTAAACAAAGTGTGAGAAACCATTAGCTTATTATTTCTGAGATTAAGGCTTGCCAAGTGCAAATTCTCATTCTATGGAAATGCTCTATTCCACCTATAAAAATAAATTATTTAATATGCAAATATAACCAGATGCCTTTTGATTGGAAGAAATTTGATTTAATATGATGTGTATTGGACTCATAATCTTTTGCAATAAGCCTTGTTCTCATTGAGTTGATTTTGAACATGCACACAAACATAGGTTCTTGCATAGACATTGTTCCTGTTCAAGGCAACATTTATCCATCTGAGTGGCCCATGCTACCATTATTTCTTTAACTTGTTCCTCCTCCATTTTATATCCCAATAGGTATTTATAGGTTGCCTTTATTGCTTTTTCATCTGTTCCTAATAATATTTTAATTAATGTTGTCAGTTCTCTCTTTATACCTCATTCATTTCTATCTTTCCTGTAGCGTGATTGGAAAAGGACATTTTCCTTACTTCTGTCCACACAAAGGTTCAGATCTTTTCCAGAACCATTCATATGTCTTTAACTGATTTGTCATTTCTGTGTCATGTAATGTAATCTTATATCTTCTACAAACAAACAAGTACAGAAAAAGTTGTAACAATGGAATCTATCACAACTACAATAATACAGTTGTTGTGGCCTGTCGGCTTCTGGCTCTTCCAGCTGCTAAATCAGATGAGGAGGAGGCGTGGGAGTCAGGATCAGCATCAAGCCAACCTGAGAGCTCCAAGAGGGAAGAGGGAATGGAGCTGACAGAGGCAGACCCTGGACTGTCCTTCAGCCCTGAGATGGAGAGTCAACAGCCCCTAGGTCTGGAGGAAGAGGAGGAACAGCTGAGTCCACTGCCTGATGCGCAGATGCACAGAAGGCAGAGGAGAGGAGAGGAGAGCAGTGGAAATCTGTGGGCTGATCCTTGAGATGGAAAAGCCACCACTGCTAACAAAGTCCCACCTTAGTTCTGGGGATAAAAGGCAAGGAGTAGGGATAAATATTCATCTTCTAGCCAACAGGACTTGTTAGCCTGCTGTAAGAGAGAAACTTTTTGCCAGGGCTGCTGGCATTCCTAATAAATGAATCTTTGAGTTAACTTTAGAGGGTTTATTGGATTTTGGGGAGCTGGGTAAGAACAATAGCATTACAACTGTATACTTCCTCTTTGTGACTCTGACATTAAACCTTTTTACATTCAAAAAGACCTATTTCTGAATTCTGAAACATGCAAGTTTGTACTTGTGGTGCTGAAAATATACTGCAATACTTTTAATTGTTTTAACAAGAATGTTCCTATTATCTTCTAAAACTATTCTGAAAAATAAATCTAATGAAATGGATTGAAATGCTCTGTATCTATATTTGAATTTTCAGGAAAGTAAACTTGCATAAACATACTGTCCCTTTTCCAATTCCTGGACTGCCACTGTTGTTTTCATTTTTCAAGCCACTATAGGCACTTGATTAGCCTCCAAATAATGGTTGACAAATCCTAGATTTTAAACCCCTTGATTTTTTTCTTGGACAGGTTGCAATGTGGGGAAAATAGTATATTAACCCCAGCATAACTGAGGACAACTTAAATCCATCTTATTCATGGGCTGGGCAAGAAGTGAAGGGGGGAATCTCAACTGGCAATTCACAGAGGTTGTTTACACCAATCACTCATTTTTAGACTGATATAACAGTAATGTGGACAGGTTTTATAATACCTCTAAAATGGCCAGGTGATAATAAAAGACATTACAAACAGGACAGTGGCCTATGGCAATGTTATAGGGGCATGATAGAAAAAGATATTGCCAGTATCTGGTTAACTCCAAGGCCATGAAGCCTGGTTATAAGAGTGAGAAATGATTCCTGGTTATAAGAGTGAGAAAAGTCAGGAGAAAACAAATGGTGAAACAGTGCTGATGCTGTATGTGGAGGGCCACAAACTTGGGTAGAAGATTGTTAAAAGAAGGTAAACGTCTACAGATGTTTTCAGGGTCATCATGTGGAAGATGGTGCAGACTTATTCTGTGTTGTTCTACAGAAACCAGCTAAAACCACTGGGTGGAAATGTTGGAGAAGATATTTCAACTATTTAATTGGAAAAACCTCTTGAATGTAAAATGGCAAACTTTGTGCTTTTGGGTTCTATTTTTCAGGAAGTTTGGAAGGTCAGAAAGATGCCAGAGTTTCAGATCCAATACTGCAGGGTTCCCCAAAATGATAGTTATCGACCCCCTAAGGGTGAATGGGACTATTGAAGGGGTTGAATATTAGGATTCATGGTAGTATGAGGTAAAGTAATGTCTATTACATTATTTTCATATAATAAATATTTGGGGGTCAATGAACTTCATGAAGAGCTTGATGATCTGAAGAGTTTGAAGATCCTTGCTATACTGGACAGAACAGTAAATTGAATTACATCTATTGATTCTCATCAGCTTTGCAATTTTAAATCAAGCACACCGTTATCTTCAAACATATCTGCTACCCCGTGTACTGGTGATGAAAATATAGAAGACTTTCCATCCTATCTTATTGGGAGTGCAGTGGCTGGACTGACTGGCAATTCTGGGAATCAATACAACTGATTTTAATCTAGCGTTGAATTTTGCTTTGTAATAACATAGCACATGATAAAGAAATGCATGCATAAAGGGGAAAAAGAGAATGAGATATTTTGACCAACATATACAAAGGAAAGAAGGAAAGCTAGAGTATAAAAATATATTACCAGTCACTTTTATAATAGTGAGCTCCCTTCTGGATTATTTCCATAACACCAAATAAATCCATGCATATTTCTGTCCTCTAAAATCAGTATATCCTAACTACCACAAATGATTTTTAAATTTCAGATATAGAATATAGATATCCTAGGGCCTTTGGGATTGTTTCACTCAAAGGAATGTGTTAATCTTAGACAATTCCCAATCCAATTTTACTGTTTTTAACCCAAGTTATGATAGCTCTTGATTAGACTCAGAAGACTTCAAAGTTAGCCCTGCTCAGTTTGGATATTATAGCAAGTATGTTGTTTAATGAATTGTTAGATAATTGTTGGAAAGCTATGTAGTATAATGGCACAATGATGTAGCAAAATTACTGTCTTCTCATCTCAGACAGAATCTGAAAATTGGAATTTGTTGCTTTTATTTAATTATTTATTTAAAAAAGGAAAGGACATTCTTTGAAGACTCAGCTTCTTTCATGGCTACATATTCAGCTTGGTGTGTAAAAGAATGGCATACATGAATAGTACACCGTAGTGAATATTGAAAATTGACTTACAAGTAGTTGCTTTGTGACTATTTAAACTTATAATGGACCTCCCCAAAGCTACATATGATCCAGGTTTGAAGTTCCAAAGGCTGCCCTCCCTGCAGTCACTTTATCAGATTTGGGGTGTTTGGCATTCAGCCTGCATTTATGGCTATTTGCAGCATCCACAGTCATGTAACCCAATTCACAATGTTTGCTTGTTTGTTTGTTTTGCTGGAAACCAATGTTTATTTCCAGGTTCTGGCAAAAGAACATCCATTGCAGACAATGATAAAAAAATACTTAAAAGTCTGAGCTTTTACTTAACGACTGCCACAAAATCAGCTGTAAAATGAGGTGTGATTCCATAGTCACCTGCCCAACAATTTATGATCATAAGTCTGAACTCAGTTATAGATGTTAAGTTGAGGACTATCTATACCAGGGGTTTCAAACTCAATTTCATTGAGGGCTGCATCAGAGTTGTGTTTGACCTTTGGGGGGGCAGGGTGGACATGGCTAGCATGATGTCACTTGTGTCGGGCGCCTGTGGTGGCTCGAGTACTTTGCCAGCGAAAACAGGCTCCTGAGCTCCGTTTTCATCTACGATGGCTTCCTGCAACCCTCTGCCAGTGAAAATGGAGCTCAAAAAGGCCGTGCATGGCCCTTCTGAGCTCGGTTTTTGGTGGCAGAGGCACTGCAGACCAGTCCTTTGCTATTTTCAGGGTGGCCCCATGGGACAGATCTAAGCATCCCCTGGGCCTTGAGTTTGACCTATAGAAAACTCCATGATTCATTCTGGTGTGTGTATGGTCTTATGCCTACTTGTGCTTTGTATAAATTGATTGCCCCATGTACTTTTCTTGGTGTTTGAGCTGAACAAGTCCATTTGAAAGGACATTGTGGTACATAAGCTATTACAGACTGACATAATCCTGGAAACTTCCAGTAGCTTTTTCTAGTGAAATTTTTGGGCTTTTATGTATCAAATATTTGAGAAATGCCTAACTTGACTTTGCTGACACCCCCTCCCCACCAGTCTATCACACACACACACACACACACACACACACACCAAACAAAAGAGAAACAATTCTCTACCTCCCCCTTCTAGGCCACCCTGAAAAGTAGCACTTTGTGGCAGCCCCAAGACTAGACCCGGAGTTGGGCTTGGGCCTCAGGTCAAGCTTAGTGACACAACTGCCACTCAAAAGGGCTGCCTTGTGTCCAAGTCCCAGAATATTGCCGCTTACATTCAGGCAGTGTTTGACAGCAGTTATTTGAGGCTTTCTGACAGTAAGAACAATCAACCAATGGAACAGCTTGCCCTCGGAAGTTGTGGGAGCACCATCAGTTGAGACCTTTAAGAAGAGATTGGACTGCCATTTGTCAGAAATGGTGTAGGGTCTCCCACTTAGGCAGGGGGTTGGACTAGATGACTTACAAGGTCCCTTCCAACTCTGATTATCTGTTATCTGAGGCTGCCACAAAGAGGAGGAGGGTCAATTTATTCTCCAAAGCACCAGAGGGTAGGACAAGAAACAATTTTGGGAAACTAATCAAGGAGAGAATAACCTGGAATTAAGGAGAAACTTCCTAACAGGGAGGACAATTAACCAGTGGAACAGCTTTGCCTTCAGATGTTGTGGGTGCTTCGTCACTGGAGGTTTTAAAGAAGAGAAGTCTCTTGCTTGAGCAGGGGCTGAACTGGAAGACCTCCAACTCCATTCTGGTTCTGAATAGATGATATAAAATTGTTATTATGTTTTCCAGAGTCTCCTCAGCCTACTTCTTTCAAACATCATTCTTAATTTGTGTGATGGAATCTGCTATATGACTTTTCAGAAATGTGAAAAATGGTAATATTATACCTATTCTTTTTTTTTTTTAATTTTGTGCCTTGCTCATACCTGTAATAAGTACAGCTTCACTGAGTTTTTAATTCAGAAACAAGCTGTACTGGCTTCCAGTTCTTTTCGGGTGCAATTCAAGATGCTGATCGTTACTTTTAAAGCCTTTTATAACACAGGCCTAGATTATCCACGGGACCATATTTCCCTTAAGACCTGGACCTGCCCTACCAGGTCAGATAGGATGGACACAATCTTAATTCCTTCCCCTAATTATTTTCATCTGATGGGAGCTAGGAAGCATGCCTTTTCCACTGCAGTTCCTGCCCTATGAAGTACAGTAATACTCAACACTCCTAGCCCTGCCTAAAGCTTTGAAAGACCTGGCTTCCCCTGTCCACCCACAAGTGCTGGGATAAGATTAGGTGACTGCACATCAGAAGTTTGATTTGGCCCCAGATCTTTGATGGCTTTAATTCTGTAATGTGTTTAGTTTTATAACTTAATATGGTTTCTCTGCTGTTTTAACTTTTGATTGGGAACTGTCCAGATTTAGTTATAAGATGGGAGCAATGAAAATGTTTTAAATAAATAAAAAGCACAGTAGTAATAATTAATAACTATATTCTTTTTTCAGCCACCTACTTAAAATTAGGGGAACTGTTCAGAGGTGGTATTCAGCAGGTTCTGACCAGTTCTGGAGAACCGGTAGCAGAAATTTTGAGTAGTCCAGAGAACTGGCAAATACCACCTCTGACTGGAGATTTTACAGTATCCTTCTCCTGCCATGCCCACCAAGCCACACCCACAGTACCAGTAGCAAAAAAATTTGAATCCCACCATTGGAACTGTTACATTCAGAATGGAAAAATACCAATGAAAAAAATGAACTCCATTAGTTCTTATGAGAAGAGCTGTGCAGTTTGCAGGTTTATGGATTCAACTGTCAACACCTCCATATAAATAATAATATATATTACATGTCCAACAGCAAGCCAATTGTAACGTTCTTTAAGGTATAACTTTTTTAAGGTTCATGGTAGATCTTGTGATCAAATAACACTGATTTGAAATTTTGTTTCCTAGAGATTGTATGCATTGATCTTTTTTAAATAAAGCAAAACATTCCCCAGGAACTAAGTGGGAAACAGACAATTGCTTTCAATGTACTAATAAATTGGATGGAATGTGTTGCTGTAGCAGGTAGGAAAAATGTTGAAAATGACATGTTTTATATATTTTTTAAAAAAATATTGTGATAAAGCCAATATTACAGTTTCCAAAATGGAAAACAAGGTAATTGAATTGAAACAAGTAGCCCATAGAAGCAAATGATAAATTTTTTTGCAATATTTTGATGTTCATTAAGATGGCAAAGTTGATGACTCTGTATTGTTTTTTTTAGAAGCAAGCTATAGTTGGGAATCTTTGGGTAATTAAAAATTGATTATATCACCCATGTTAACAGCCTATTCATGTTAGCAGGCCATTTAAGTTTACCAAGATTTTAAATCAGGATTTTTCTTTCAACAGTATAGAAAAATTTATAATCATTTATATTGGCAAATTCTTTGCTCCCTAAAGGAGTTGTTTAGACTTCTACCTTAATTTATGTATATGTTAATATAAATCGTCCAGGGCTTTTTAAAATACAAATTCCCTTGATTTTTTTAATGCAGTTTTTATGCGATTTCCAGAAGCAGGTCTTTTTCATTTGCAAATTTTGATTAGAAAATATAGCTAGTTGAATGCTTATTTTTAATGTTTGTGCAATTTTAAAATAGTGTATATACGTGAATAAACAAAAATTTTAGGTGCTAAAATACACTCCCCAAATTGTGTTTGGTTTATCCAAGGATGGGCTTATCCATGGGTTTATACAATAATACTTTTTAAGTACCCATACTTCCTGTATATACTTGTAGATAAGTGTATACAGATAAGCAGACTCTCACATTTTTAACCAAAATATCTATCATATACCCTTGACCGAAGAGCGGTACATTCCACTCCTTCTATCTGGGATGGTCATCCTCTACCACCGAGTGTGCAGCTTCGGGAAGGACGCACATGGAGTGGCGAGGGAGGAAGGGGACACTCGCCTAGCCAGCCAGATCAGACAAATCAACCCTGGCGATCAATGGGGTGACAGATGTTGCAGCCAGATTGCCCTCACATTACGAATTCTGGAACTTATCACATTTGCCGATGCTATGAGAGTATGTTTTTTTTTAAAAAAAAATTAAACCCACTCAAGGATGCAGAAACAAGGGCCAGCATCAAAAGCAAAAAGGGTCTTGAAAAGTTAATATCAGACTGGCAAAAATTCTGGTGGATAAAACTGTAGCTACTTTATAAAACAAAAGTTGCTAATGTTTTGACTAGTTTAGTTTTCCAAGTTTAACAAAATGTCAATCTGTATTATAATTTTTAAAGGCATCATATAAATCATCATTTTGGATGAAAACCTGTGTTAAATCTAACAACATGTGAATATGAGATTGTGTCCTGGTCACCTCAACAAGCTTAATTTTGAAAACAAAAATATCTTTTTCTTTTTTGTCAGTAAAGGCAGATGTCTATTTCTACCCTCAAAACATGATTAGCCCATTCTGGCTAAACAATAACCAAATTCAGACAGCAACTAAAATATTAAATCCTGAGCTGCATATATTTTGTTTCATATTTTAAAATCAGAGAGATGCTTACAACAATATCATCAGTATAATTTACATTAAACATTATATAAACTATGCAGTTTATATATAATGAGAAAACAGCAATAGAAAGTTAAAATATATAAGCATTTAAACAAAAACGCTATATCTCTCTACTATCTATCTACATATTCTTTATTAAGATATAGATTGAAAGTTCAAAAACATTTCAGGCAAAGAGAAATGAATCAAAGATTAATAAAACACTAAACTAACTTATCCAAAAAGAAATTCCTCCAGAGTAAATAAACAAATGATTCAAAAACTCATTCTCCTTTTTCTCTCCATGTCTTGTCACAATGAAGTTTTTGGAGAGATTTTCAAGGGATTTTCTTTGTCCCTCACTAGGAGAAAAGGGAACACTTTCTCACAAAATGGATAATTAAAAGTATAGATATGATCCATTGAGTCAGCATTATAAAAGATGAGCCTATCAAAATCATGCTCCAGGATAACTAAGATACGTTGTGGTGATTTCCAAAGTGTAAGTTTGATTGGAGGGCTTGTAGATGCTTGGTATTCTCCTTGTGCTAATTGCAATACCCAGAATCCTTGAGTAATGGTGATATCTTCTGAATATGTTCTTTCTACTGATTCCCGGGCAATCCCAATGGCCCACTCTTTGGCCTTTCCCACTTCCACCACCCATTCTAGAGTCCCAGACTCAATGCCTTCTGCTCCCAGGACACCTGGTAAAAACCGGAAGCGCTCAGGGTTGTCAAGAAGGACCTGGGTTTGCTCCCCCATATGTACTGTTTTCCGATCTTCTGAAAGGATGAGGGCAGGATAAGCTGTCTTGGGATCCAAGATCACTTCCACTAAAGTTGTAAATAAAAATATTAGAATGATATTTTCTGTCAGGCTAAGATTAAAAACAATATAGAACAATTCAACCAAAATTCTCTTCTTTATTTGCTTATACACAATAGCCACACAAAGCCACACAATGTCTGCTTCCAAAATGGCACCCACTTTCCTACAGTGGCCTCTATATTGGAAAATTTCTCTTTCTGAAATGGCACTTGTTAGGGGGATGTAAGTATGAGCCCTCAATCAAAATGCAATGTGGATACTATAAACATTTGCATTTCTAGAGAAACACAGAGCTAAGCTTGGAGTAAAAATGTGGCATTTGGAAAACATGAATTAAACCCAGAAAGAACTTACTAGCAAGAAATTTAACTTGATTTTCTACAGTATACAGATAATCCTTGAATTATGACCATAATGGAACTTGTCCATAATAGTCTAAGGTGGTGATGGTCATTAAGTGGGGCGCTGACATGATTGCCTTCCTTAATAACACCCACCCTGCTCTCCCCAATGCATTTGTTAAATGGAGTATGGGGTGCCTCAGGTGCACAGCAATTCAGACTGGGATAAGCATTCAGATCTATCTTCTTCTGCCCTTCTTTCTGCAGCAACCCCAAGACTTTTATTTAGGAACACATTAATTCATTCAGCAGCAACTAACCTTTCTTTGAGATGCCCAAAAACTTGTCACATACATTTGACAGTATTGTCTTTTCTCGTTCTTTTTTTTCTTTCTTGGTCATGGTAGGTGGCTTTGGAAATAAATCTGTTGGAAATAAATGGTCATTCTTAGATTTAAAAATGAAGAAATAGAATCTACTTGGTTTCCTTTGTTCCTTCTGCAACCATCTGATAGGCTAAACAAATAAATGCATCAGTGCATAGTTAATGCAATGAGCATCAACTGATAAAATGAACAAACAATATTGGATAGAACAGATTTTTTCCCCCAACCAGACATCTCCTACTGCCATCGTTTTGTGCAACACATCTTGAGGAGCATTGTTTCCCAGAGAGTTAGTAGAATTTCCTGCAACTGTGGGGTCCAATGAAGAATAGGGAACAAGAAGGAATCAATTCCAGCTTTTCTTTTATCACCAGTTTCCAAAAAAGACCGAAGTAATGATAATGTAGTGATGTAAAAATAAAAGCATTTAAGGTTATTTTTAGTGTGTTCAGTTTGTTCTCCATGATCGCAGGTGCCTATGTTTGAATAATCCATCATGCATTGAGAAAAGCTGGCCAACAGAATTTTTCATCAAAATACCAAATTCAAAAATAAAAATGTAAAAGGATTTCTTGTTTGTCTGAGGAGGCAGATGTCTCAGCTAAAACAAAGGGGATAACTATTAACTCACAAAACATCTCTAGTTGTTTTTGGTTTTCTAGATTAGCAAATCAGCTAAAACGAGAGGTGAGACCTGAGTTGCAGAAAACAAGATGAACATCACAACAGACTCTATTAAATATTGCATTCACTACTTCATATTTATTTCCCTTTTCCTCCAGCTGTCTGACACGCTTGCTCTACACTCCAAAATGACAATATGTAAAGACTGTTCTCACATTGATTTTGAAAGAAAGATTATTAGGAAGCGAGGGGGAAAGAGGATTAGAAGCCAACAAAGGACATGAGTGCTTAAGAGTCACCCTTGGGTTGCCAGTTGGGCTTTCTCTACATACATTCCAGCATTTCCTTTCGGATTCTTGCTGCCAAATCCTTTTTATTTATTCTGTCTAGAATGCTGACAGTCATCTTCAAGGCCTTGGCATCATCAAACGCCTCAATCATGTATCAGGCTGTTTCAATGTGGGCAGCTTTCTCAGTCTTGGAGCGGCGAATGGGCTTATAGCCCTTCTCCACTGGGTAGTCCTCAAGGTGCATCTTAAATTTCTCAAATTCCTCATCATTCAGCTCTTCCAAATAGTTAACTAGTTTGCAGCGGGGAGTGTGTGACATTGTCCTCTCCCCAGTCAAATGTACCTGAAAAAAAGAAAATGTAAAAACTTCAATAGAAATCAGATTAAAGGGGTGAAACCTAGTGTGGTGTAAGTTTAGATAGGCAAAAGAAAGCAAGTTAAATATAGCAAGCCCTCATGGGAAAGAAGCTCCATCAAACTCTGGCCACTTTCAAAGGTCAAGCATGCATTTTATAATATATATTAGTATAAACATGATTATTAATACATGAAATAGATATGAATAAAAGGGAACATTAAGATAGGGAAGGTAGGCATCTTGATGAGCTTATGCACGCCCCTTACAGACCTCTTAGGAATGGGGTGAGGTCAACAGTGGACAGTCTGAGGTTAAATCAGATACATTCTTTTGTCTATGTCCATCATGTTCTCCTAACCTAAACAAACTGAGTACCCTACCTGACAGAATTGAAAGCATAGAATCACTCATTCACTCAATAGAAGAACGCTTAATAACATGTTTTGAAACAACTATACAAGCAAGCCTAATCTCTCTTGAAAAAAAAATGCAGCACAGATAAGTGATTACCTATCAGCTCAAAATCAAATCCCACAACTACCACAACCACTACCTCAACTACAATCACAACTACAACCAAAAATAACCACCAAACCACAGCCACAAACAATTACTATCCCATCAAATAATTCCACAAATAATATCCCCTTACTCATCAGAGACATCATGAAACGTGAGCAGAAACATCCAAATGCCATCTTATTTGGTCTCGAAGACACCAGCGAATCAGACAACACCATCAAAGTTCGCGATATCAGAAGCAACTTAAATACAAAAAACATCTCTTCTGAAGATATAATTGAAATAACCAGAGATGGTCCTGGGTACAAATACAGTGATAGCTCTGTGGCCCCAAGACTTTGTAAAGTTGTTTGCAAAAATGAGTCCAGCAAACGTATATTCATTCATGCAATAAACACCATTGCAAAATCCAATCCCACCCATAAAAAATTTAACTCAAGACCAGACTTATCCATACTGCAAAGAATCTGCTCCCAGGAACTCTGCGCAGAACTCAAAAACCATCTAGACAATGGAGAAAAGGACCTGTACATTGACTACCATGCTGAATGTATCAAAAGTAAGTCACACAACCCACAACTCAGCATCCAACCCCACTTCAACCAATCCACCATCACCCAAGACTAGGCACGCAGGCTCCCAACTACCTCAATTCCAACTACAGCTGGCCTTAAATGCAAGCTACTCAATGAAGAAGCCTTGTGAATAAAATACCTGAATTTCTCCTCTTACTAAATACGGCTAAATTTGACATTATATTTGTCTGTGAAATATGGCTCAATACATCTCTCCCTGATTCCATCACCACAGTAAGAAACTATCATGTTTACCGATCAGATCGTGAAATCTGTAGAGGAGGAGGTGTTGCTATCTTCTATAAAAAGTCCTTACATCTAAAAAACATCCAAGTTACCCAGGAGCTTGCTATTCCTGAGACCATCATCTGTGAACTGTTCTTAAATATCACATGTTGATTCTTACTATGCTACAGAGCCCCTGATTATGACATCGAACATGCAAACAAGCTAAATACACTACTAACATGGGCAGCATCCTGCCCACACACTTTTATCTTTCTTGGTGACTTCAATCTACCTCATATTAACTGGACCCTTAACAAATGTACAACTGAACCCACACATGCAACCTTTTACAATGCTGTAACAAATCTGGGACTAGAACAACTAGTAACCAACAATACTAGACTTAATAACTGCCTCAATATCATCTTCTGCAATAGTTTGAATTCAATTTACGGAATACAAATTAAAGAACCCTTTTCCAACAGTGACCACAACATGAATGACTTTTGTCTCAACATACGTCCACACAAAAATCATCACAATGATGGAATCCCCAATTATAACTTCAAAAAAGGCAACTATGATCTTATAAACGATCTCTCATCCCTTGATTGGCAATTTCTATTCACTGGATGCAATACTGTTGAAGACCATTACAACATATTTTTACTTGAAGTCAAAAGAGTCATCAAACTATATGTACCAATAACAACTCCCCAAACCAGAAAAAATAGATTACCCATAACAATAAGGAAGCTTCAATCAAAAAAGAAATCATTTGGGTGGAAAAACAAATCTGGTCACATTGCCAACTTCAAAAGTCAATACAAAAATTTATGCCACCAGATAAAGACTGAATACACCAATTATCACATTAAACAAGACAAAAACTTTCTATGCACCAATTCCACCCGTGCTTTCTACAATTTTGTAAACAACAAACTAAAAGTCTCAAGGTCCATCAAACCCCTGAAAGGACCAAATGGTAAAGACTGCAACGACAACACCATTAAAGCCAACCTCTAAGCATAATCTTTGAAAAATCTTTCAGGACCAGCTCCTTGCCAAACCTATGGTCTCAAGTCATCCCCATCTTCAAAAAGGGAGACCCCAGCCTAGTTGAAAATTACAGACCAATCTCTGTGTCACCTGTAAAGTCATGGAATTAATTAACCAATCCGTTATCCTCCACTTAGAGACAAACAATTTGGTTTCAGAAAAAAACTATCCTGTAATCTGCAACTCTTACACTGCAGAAATATATGGACTACACAACTTGATCAGGGCAAAGCAATAGATGCAATCTACATAGACTTCTGTAAAGCCTTTGATTCAGTGGTACATGACAAACTACTACTAAAACTAAAATCTTATGGTACCTCTGGACATCTGCATAACTGGATAGAAGCATTCCTGTCAAACAGACAACAAATGGTCAAAATTGGGAGCGTCCCATCAAATTCTGTACCTGTCAACAGTGGTGTCACCCAGGGCCACCACACTTCATACTCTACTTAAATGATCTCTGTGATCATATTAAAAGCAACTACTTTCTCTTTGCTGATGATGTAAAGTAATTCAACATCACAGACAATACCGCTACCCTTCAAAAAGACCTCAACTATGTATCAGAATGGTCAAACAAATGGCAATTTCAAATCTCAACAAATAAATGCTCTGTCTTACATATTGGCAAAAAAAAAATCAGAAAATAAAATACAAGCTAAATAGTCAAGAACTTGTTGGTGATTCAAACTCTGTCAAGGACCTTGGAGTTCTCATCTCTAATGATCTAAGTGCTAGAGCCCACTGTAACTACATAGCCAAAAAGGCATTAAGAGTTGTTAACCTAATCCTACGTAGCTTTTTCTCTGGTAATATCACACTACTAATGAGAGCATACAAAACATTTGCTAGACCAATACTTGAATACAGCTCATCAGTCTGGAACCCGCATTATGTATCTGATATTAACACAGTTGAGAAAGTCCAGAAATATTTCACAAGAAGAGTTCTCTACTCTTCAATTCGTTGCAGAATACTTTATGCCACCAGACTTGAAATTCTAGACCTAGACAACTAGAACTATGCCGCCTTCGGTCCGATCTAAGTATAGTATATAAAATTATACATTGCAATGTCCTACCTGTCAATGAATACTTCAGCTTCAACCATAACAATACAAGAGCACACAATAGATACAAACTCAAGGCAAACCGCACCAAACTTGATTGCAGGAAATACGACTTCAGCAACAGAGTGGTCAATGCCTGGAATACTCTACCTGACTCGGTGGTTTCTTCCCCAAACCCCAAAAACTTTAACCTTAGACTGTCTACTATTGACCTCACCCCTTTCCTAAGAGGTCTGTGGGAGGCGTGCATAAGCCCACCAATGTGCCTACCGTCCCTGCCCTATTGTTTCTTTTTCTTTTTTTTATTTTTCTTATATGTATCCATTTCATGTATCCATAATCATGTTTATACTTATACCTGTTATCTTATAATTGCTTGACTAAATAAATAAATAAATAAATAAATAAATAAATAAATAAATAAATAAATAAATTAAAGAAAGAAAGAAAGAAAGAAAGAAAGAAAGAAAGAAAGAAAGAAAGAAAGTGTTTGGGGTTAGTGGAAGGTCTCTAAGCGGGTAGCAGAAAAAGCAGAAACGGGGGCCAGGCAAAGCTACTACTTCTTCCTCTTAGTCATTCTCCTTGACTCCCTCCATTTCTGGACTCTTGCACTCTGCCTTAACTGTAACCGAGATGGGATTCCGAGGACTCTCTTTGGATCCTGAAGAGGCTATCGCTTTCCTTTTCCCACGAACCGCCTGTGCTTTTCGTGCTGCGCCTTCTCTGCTCAGGGTAAGAAGGCATTCAGTGAATAAGCGGGCAGCGCTTTCTTGCAAGCCAAGGGTTGGAAGATGGCGGAAGATTGTCACTCCTGCCCAGTGGGTTTGCTTGCAATCAAGATACCTCGAAGACCGGGGGAACCGGCGCCGGTCCAGCAAGGGAGAGGAAGGCAACTGTCTCGGCTCTCCGCCCATTCCCTTCCTTACCGCTGTCCGCCGCCTGCAGCCTGCCTGGACAGTTCGGAGCAAAAGAAGTGAGGCGGGACCCCGGGAAGAACTCGCCACTTAGCCGCCGCTGCTTCGGGCTGCCCAGTTCGGAGAGGAAAAGTGAAAGTGGATGGCGAAGCGGGAGGGGACGTCATCCTGAGTTTTCAAGCACACAGACTGCCGTCCTCCGGCACACAGACATGAATTGGAAAGCCAGTTGAGGGTGGGCGGGCACGGAACGCCCAGCTGCGTGGGTGACTTTGGAAAGGGAAATGAAGAGATGCAGCGTCGGAAACAGACAAGAGAGGCAGGAGCTCACAGTGACTTGAAGGTCTGGGGGGAAAAAAGAAGACCCATCCAGACGGTTAAAAGTGGCGATGGGAAGTTTGTTAAGCTTCTATTAATGTCTCTTTTCAATAAATATTACTTCACCTAGTATCGTTTCCTTTGTAGGAAGGCTGACACCTGCCAATGGAGGAGTTTCCCAGGGCTGCTGCCTGCAATTCCGGATAGGTTGAACAATTCCCGCCATCTCTGAGCCAGTCAGCCTCTCTAGTAGCTTGATCTATAAACATAAATAAATAAAGGTAACATGCTTTGTAAGTGTAAAACTGCTGCCTTCCTGTGCCAAAAACAAACAAACAAACAACAACAATAACAACAACAAAACCATTGCCAAGGCCTTTAGAACTTTTTAAAAATATTTCCAACTTCAAAAGCACTTTTGGTCTTTTATTTCATCGAAGCTTGTAGGAAAACAGAGAAGTTCATACATGTGGTACAGAGTAGCACATAGCATAGTAGGGATAAGAAATTGCCTAGTAGTGCATGTTTTTCTAATTTGCATGTCTACCATGCCATGGATGTACTGCATACTAGTGTGCAGTTGCTTGATGCATAATTTCTAACTATTAATCTGTTTGTAGTTTGAGTCCCTTTGTTCCTGTAGATATAGTTTACATGTGATAGTGGGAGGGTGTCTTTCCCCTGAGAGGATTTTATCCTGTCCTTCATGTGACTGACCACCAGGCTCTGCAGTATTTACAAATTTGTGTTCCTGGTCTTCTCAGTAAAAGAATGAACTCCTGTGGAAACAGCTGAAAAGGAAGAAGGAGCTCTGGGTCTCAGGTGCCTTTTTCAGTGACCTATGAAATAATGGTGATATTCTGAATAGATTCTTATTCTGGAGGCTTGGTGCATTTTTGTGGAACTGTCTGTTCTTTGCATTTTGGCCAGAGGAATACCAGGCTAAAGAACCTTATTATCATAAATTGCAATTAACAATCCCAAGCAACATGCAATCAAAAATGCTGGCCTGAAAAATAAAATCATTGGATTTTCTCTTCGGACATTCCAATGAAGGTAAGTGATGCCCTCTTTCTCCTGTGCATTAAGCACTGATTAGTGAATGAATCACATTATTGTATTTTGATTACACTTTTATGCAGGAAAATTCCAATGCCCCAATCACTTTTCAAAGGAAATTAATTGCCCAAATATACCAGAAGTGTAACAGGATAGCAGAGTTAGAAGGAAAGTTGAAGGAACCTTTCATTCACCCTGGCCTGATAGTGTTTTTTTTATCACTCCATCAAGTTTCTGTATTGGCAATAATATCATATCTGCCCTCATGTAGTTTGATTTCTAATTCATCCTGTTCATTCTTCCCATTTTGTGGATTGGACTAAAGGCATTTGAGTCCTTTTTGACTGACCCTGTGTTTGTTTTCTAAATAACCTGTTTTGTCTGAGTTCCCTTTCTTCCTTCCCCTTCTTTGCTTAGTGTACACATGATATGGCACACCATATATATTGTGTAGCCCATCATATGGCACTGCCATATTTGTTTTAATCTAGCTAATTATGAAGCAGCTTGGGATGTTACAACGCAAAGCTGCACAGCGCAATTGGCTAAACATGACTACATTTGTACTTTAAAGAATATTGTCTGTAACATGTAACACCCCAAGCATTAGATTACCCCATGGATTGTGTTGTAGATTTACAGAACCAATTGTTTTAAAACTTTATCTTGCAAGGAATTTTTATTTATTTATTGGCTACAGTGAAGAGGGATTCATTCAGTCCTACAACAATAAATTAAAGGGTCATTTAGACATCACTGCAAAATATGAAAGCAATTGCTCCTGTCATGCAATTATACAGAATAAACTATGAACTATAAAGATATTCATAAGTTGACTGCATTTGCTGTAGGTTTCTAAATTTTGAAACCTTTCTTAAGGATGCCTCACAGAACCATAAGCTGCTTCAGGTTGAAAGTATTTGTCTGAACAATATAATATTGCAAAATAGACTTAGATCACTTGTTAATAGAGCACAGGGAGTCAGTATGAACATTAACGGTCTGTATGTTTCATGAAGGCTTAATTACACAACTAAACCTAACAGTTGTCTCCCTAACTAGAGATAAGGAACATATTCAAAGAATTGGTAGTCCTTATTGAAGAATAAATATCTCATGCAATGTATTTTTTTAACATTAACCAAGATGTAAATTTTATCCATGGAAGAGATTATTGTAGCTCAGGATTGAACTGTGGGATCCTTGTTTTTCTCAAAGCTTGGTTTTTTTAATGCTCAACTTGAATTCTTTGGTGATTCACAGTTTTTGGTGGGCAAAGAACCCCATTTGCAAAGGTAAATGTGTCTCAAACTCAGAGATGAAGTTTTTATCAGTTCGACCCCAAACTTGGGGTGTGTGAGTTTTAGGCAACATCCTCCCTGATCCCTTGGACTCTGCCAGTCATCAGCTCCATTTTCATAGACCCATCTTCAGTTTGTTACACTTTCCCCAGATGATCATAACTGGAAAATTTACTAAGTGAGGTAGTCATAAATGAGGCCCATTTATTCTCACATTTGAGCAAGCCATAAGAAAGGAGGAATAGGAGATTTTCTGCCTTCAGCTCTAGGGAAGCTTTAAACTCTACTTTAAACTGCAGTTGGGATTGACTGGAGATGGAAATGATTTAGACAATAGGATTCCTCGAGCTGAACATCAGAAAATCTCTTATTCCTCCATTCTTATGGGTTATGGTTTGCAGCTCCTCTGCACAGATATATCAGTTTGGCTTGAGCAAGATATGTGCTGGTGGGGGATCTGGTTTTTGTCTCTGAGTGTTCAAAAATAGCCCATCAGTATCATCATATCAGTAATATCCTTTTGAATGCATTTTATGCAGAAACAGAAAGTTATTGAATGCATTTTATGCAGAAACAGAAAGTTTTCTCAACTCCAGGCCACTTTAAGAAGAAAGATGTGGATACTGGTTCAGTTCTTTGAGAATGTTTCCTTGTCCACTGTCTTCTTTGCTTGGAAATTTGTGGTCAGTTTCAAAGCTTAAGTGCACTTTGATAAGACTTTTTATACTATCCTGCTTTTATGTCTCTTTTTATTGAATAATAATTTTCTATATTAAATGGTGAGGATAAAATTGCTGTAAATAAAGTCGACAAGAAGATTTCATCTTTTCCAGAATCTTCTTCTTAGCTTACTTTTCTCACACATCCCTCTTAATTTGTGTCATAAATTTTGCGTCAGAGTATCGAGAAGACTTATGACAGACAGTAATGTTATGCCTATGGTGCCCTTCTCTGTTTCTTTGAATTGTGTAACTTGCATGTGTCTCTACTCAGTAGTTTCACTGAATCTTTAATTCAGAAGTGAGATACACTGGCTTCTACTTTCTTTTTGGGTGCAATTCAAGGTGCTGATCACCAACCTTATATAATACTGGCATATGTTATCTGCAGGACCATCTTTCTCAAGGACTCCATCCTCCTAGCCTTTCCTAAAACTTGAACACCTGTTTTTTTGACCAAGGTGTGGGACAACTCATCATGGCCAAGTTGCTGAGGCCAAATTCATCATGGCCAAATTGCCAAAGTAAACTAGTCATGGCCAACTCGTCCCGGTCAACTTACCACAGCAACTCAGTGTAGCCAACTCATTGAGGGACAACTCATCGGGGCAACTTAACATGGGATTCAACACAAAATAACTACTGACATTGGTTTTTTTATATATTTGTTCCTCCTTTAGCATTCCTTCTTTAATGATTTTATTCCAACATTTCTTTGATATTAGTAATAACTCTTGTATTTCATGATTCATCAGAGGTTCGATAGTAAATTCTGCTGAAAAATGGGTTTGCCTGATGGCAGTGGGTAAATCTGCAACTGCCAGGGCACTCTTATATGCCTTAATTCCAGGTAAAAAGATGAATTGAGAAATGCAAGAGTTATATTAAAATAGTACAATAGAATCATTGGTACAATAGAATCATTGAAAAAAGGATATTAATGGAAAGACAGAATAAAATGTGAATGACAAAAATGAAAATAATGTAAAAGAAATGTGTAATGTGTTTAGTTTTATAATTTTACTATACTTTCTGTCCTGTTGGAAGCTGCCCAGAATTAGTTAGATCTCCTGGTCAGATGAGACTTGTTGGAATTTTCTTCCCTAGAGAGGATATGCACTGACTTTTTTGCAAAAACGAAGCATTTGCCAGGAACTAAATGGGAGTCAGATCAGTGCCTTCAATGTTTCTGCCAATTGGATGGAATGAGTTGCTGTAGCAAGTAAGAAAAATGTTGTGTTTTATGGCATGTTTTATAAATTCTTTTAAAATATTGTGCTAAGACCAAGTATTTACACATGCTCCTAAATGCAAAACAAGGTAATTGAATCAAAACCCTATAGATGGAAATGACAAATTTCTCTTTGTGGTATTTTAAGGTAGATTAAGATGACAAAGTTGGTGTGAATCTGGTGACAGGCACTATTTTTTAAAAAAAGAATTAAGCTATAGTTGAGAATCTTTGGGTCACTAAAAATAGATCATGTAGTTCATGCTGGAAAGCCATTTTAATCTACCAAGATATTAAACCATGTTTTTCTTTCAGTGCTATAGACAAATTTATAATCATTTATATTTGCAACTTTTATTCTCTCTAGGGGAGCTGTTATAGATTTCCCCCTCTATTTATATATCTATTGTTGTGAATTGCCAGGGCCTTTTAAAATACATTTTTTATTTTTTTAAATGCAGTTTTTATGCAATTTCTGGAAGTGAGTCCTTGTCATTTTCAGATTTTGATTAAAGAAAGGTAGCTACTTTTGGAATCCTTACTTTTAATGTTTGTACACTTTTAAAATATTGTATATACTTATGAATAAACTGAGAATTTTATGTGGAATTCCCAAATTGGGGTTGGCCTATCCATAGATCGGATTATCCATGGGTGTATATTGTAATATTTTTAAGTTCGCATACATCCTGTATATACTTGCAGATAGGCCCATCCATGGATAAACAGACTCTCAAACATTTAACCAAAATACCAAGCAAAGTGCAGTTCAGCATTTTTCACAGTATTTTGTTAAAGAATTTGCAGATAGGTTGATGTGTTGTGCATATATGGTATATGAGGTTGATTGTACACATGTGCTTCCAACAATGTCATGGTTGATTTAAAAAAAAACTTTATAGCACCAGTTACATTTATTTGATCTATTTTTTATTTTTTTATTCATTGACTCTGTTGTTCACTGGGAGACATCCTAGCAAAAATATTGTATCTGACAGAAATCAGAATGTAAGATTCTATTGTCTGCCACAACAAATATGGCTAACCTCATTTATGGAAATAAACCTTGTAAGAATCCACAAAATAAGTGGTAGATAATTCTTGTCCAAACCTGAATTTATCCAAGACAGTTTCCTGAGATCTGTTTACTAAAATTATAAATTGCACCCAATTAAATTGAATCTGTGTTAAATAATCATACCACATAAAAATCTAAGTACAAATCAGTTTTAACAGTTATAAAAAGCAAAGCAGAGAGGGCCTTTGGCCTGAAGGGTTTCCAAATTCAAGAACAGCTGCTACTTTTTCAAGTTATTGTAAGACTGACTAAAATTCTGATAGGTAAAACTATAGCTAGTTTAAAGAACAAACGTTTCTAAACTTTTGACTAGTTTAATTCTCCAAGTTTAACACAAACATCAATTTGTTATTATAACATTTTGTGTTTTTTTTAAGGTGTCCTATGGTACATCCTGTTTGTGGATGCAGAACTGTGTTAAATCTAATGACATGTGAATTTAAGTTCTTTCATAGGGTTGATCTCACCAAGCAATGTTTTTAACTTAAAGAACAAAAAATATTTTCACATATGGAAATCTGAACAATTTCCACTTTTGTGAATGGCCCTTACTTTCCCTTTCCGTAATCTTCATATGAATTATATATAATATTTTTACTTTTAAGTCTTCTAATTCTGCCTAAAGCCTTTTGCCTATTACAGGTAGTCTTTGATTGAAAACCATCAGTTTAGTGCCCAAAGTTTACTGGCACTGAAGGAAATGTCTTACAACCAGTCCTTGCACTTGCAATTATCCTAGGATTCCCATGATCATGTGATCAAGATTCATGCACTGGGCAATGGTGTCACCTGGTATTTACAATGGTTGCAGCAGCTAGAGTCATGGGATTTGCAATCTTCCCCATCGCCTTTCAGCAAGCAAAGTCACTTGGGAAGTCACAGGGGAAGCCAGACTCACTTGAAGAATTGCAACAATTCATTTAACAATTGTGGCCAAAAAAAGTCATAAAATTGGGCATGGCTCACTGAACAATCACCTTGCTTAGCAATGAAAATTCTGGCTTCAGTTGTGGTCAGAAATGAGGACTAACTGTATAGCATTTATGAGCTTTGAGTTAGGTCATTGGTTTTTTTTTTAATTGGGAGTTATTTTTTCTCTAAAGTGAAATGGCAGAATTACTCTGAAACAATCTAACAAGAAAGCAAGCATAGGAAGACACAGGCCGGTCAGAATTTTTTAAAAATAACTTAATGATTAATAATAATAATAGTTAAAAATATTTCTGGGAGATTTTGAATCGGCAGCCTTTGATTTAGTGCCCTCATTCTATTCCTTGCCTTGTATTTCAACCATCCTTCCGCCTGAAGTGTTTCCAAATTCAAGAACAGCTGCTACTTTTGCAAGTTATTGTAAGACTGGCTAAAATTCTGAAAAGAATAAAGGGAACAGAAATCAGAAATTAACAACACTATTTTATTGTATTTATTCAAAAGTAAGATTCCCTGAATGTGCTGTCCAGACAGTTTAGAGTTAATGGGATTTGGAATAGTTAGTTAGAAATTGTGAGCTGTCCCCTTAATGGAATGCATCATGGTAAATGTAGTTAAGGTATCCTGGGAAATGTGGTCACATCTGTAATCCTGATTGGTCACTAAATTGACCCTTGTTGAGTTGGGGGAGGCTCCCTCACTCTTGCCTGAAGCCTTTACCATGAGGCTTCTTCAATCATCATGGGGTTGAGACCTTATTATCTTCCTACACCACAATTCAGATATGCAAAGGATTGGACATTAAGAAGAACCTCATCATAAACGTGAGTTGACAGGATGCCTGATGAACCAATAAAAAAGACTTTGTGTGGATGCTTTGTGGAGATGATCTATCTGCCTTTGTACAGTATTTGTACAGTATTTGTACAGGACAGGCAGAATAGTAGGAAGATAATAAGATAAAAAGATAAAGTAAAAAGATGGTAAATCTTGATTCCTGGAAGAAACAGCATCTGGAGTCCCAGTAAAATGACATTGTGTGATTTTGATACCAGGAGGCAGTAAAAAAAAGATTAATTTGGATTCCCAAAAGTAAAATTTGAATTTGCGATAAGACTAAAATATTTTGAAGCCAGAAGTAAATGTGCACGTTATTCCTTTGTACTTTGGTTCTCTTTCCCTAAAACCTCCCATCACAGCTGAAGGAAGGGGAAAATTTACCCCCCCACCTTTTCTCTTCAGAGAAAGAAGTGCTGTGTCTCAAGTTACAACTCCTAACTCAGAAAGAACCAATTTGTAAAATAAAGAGAGGGACCAAGTATTTCTCATTCATCCCTGTATTCATCCAATTACAAACCCTTTCCAAACACAATGAGGAAGTTTCAGAAATCTTGCTGGTTTCCAGAAAGGAAAGCTAATTTTGCCCTGCTCATTCCAGCTGAAAGGCTTTGCATTTCTCCAGCTCAGAGGCAAGAAGAGAAGCCTCTCCAGCTATTTTTACAACTATTCTGGCCGTTTTATTGGGGGTCGTAATTCATTACTGACAGACCATCTTCAAAGCAAAGAAGCCCATTTCCCCCCTCCCAAGACACAAGGCTAATTCAAGCAGCGTTTTAAAAAGGAACAATTTATCTTTCTGCTCAAAAAACTTAAAATTTTTTCATGTTCCCCTATTTTTACTAAACAATTTTTAACAATATAACTCTGCATGCAAACCTTTGGAGTGTTGTATTCAATTGATGGATTTTTCTTCCAGCGAGGAAACAATAAATTTCTCTGGGGTTCACCCCCCCCCCTACAGACTTAAGCAAAGCAGCCCACAGCACCATCTGGTAGTTTAGGATAAATTTCCCAGAGAATTCAGAGACTTGTCTGCCAATTTTTATAAGAACTACAGGGAGTTTCCCAAATTTAACCAATGAAAATTCCTTTTTTTAAAATTATTGTGGCAACGTTAAGCAACTTAATGCGAGGTTCCAGTACTACCTGCAGCCTAACCTGTGCTTAGCAACAGTGTCTTCCAGACCTAGCAAGCAACACTAACAGGCAAAGCAGCATTTTGCTCTCACATCTTCAGACTCAGCAATGATGCCTCCCTTTGTGCCCATTTGTGTAGCAAGCAACACTAACAAGTAACCCTGCATTTTGTTCTCACATCTTCAGACTCAGCAACAACGCCTCTTTGTGCCCATTTGTGTAGCAAACACGCAACATACCCTACAAGCAGCCATATTGTGCAGCGCCACCTACGGGCTCAAGTACTAAATTTTCCAAAATTCACCTTTGCCAATTTGAGGCATGGCAACTTCTTCAGCCATGACAGATGTCCCTGAAGTACCAGAGGACTCGAACCCTCCACCCACCCTAGATGTAAACATGCAGCCTGGTTCCCAAAACCCTCATCCGGACATCCAAACCTCCTAAGACATGGCGATACCTCAGAAAGCCTACGACCTCAGACGGCATAGGAAGCCAAGCAGTATCGCTGTCATGCAGATGCATGGATGCAGCTGGTAAGGATCTGCGATACCCCCAAAAGCAAGTTGCCCCTCAAGAGCCTCCTACTAATGCAGAAAGAGATAGAGGAACATCTTGCACGGTGGAGAGAAAGTGAAAGTAAGCTTAAGTACATACAGTCGAACCTGGAAGACCCAGAGCTCCAAGAACACATTCAATGCTTCGAGGAGGCGAACAAAGAACACAAAGACTGCATCCGGGAAGAGAAAAACTCCCTCCAAGCTGTGCTCTTCGATGCGCTACTGGAGGAACAAATACCGAGGGGGAAGGCCACATCTGACATAGGTCTTCAATCACTAGCAGCTTCTTCCCACCATTCAAAGAAAGCCTCCTCTCTCCACCCCAAGCCCACTAGATCTCCAGCAGTTTCCAGTGTCTCGCACCAATTCTCTGCTGCTGTCTCTCACCATTCTTCCAGAGCATCCTCCCATTGCAGTAGTGCATCTAAGGCCTCCAAAGCAGCAAGTTATGCCGACCGAGCTGCAGAAGCTGAAGTAGAAGCTGCTGTAGCAGACGCAAATCTACGCGCCACAGAGGAGGTAGCATGGCAGAAGGTGGGCAGTAGCTGCTCAACAGGCAGAAATAGCAGCTAAAGCAACAGAAATGGCCAAGGCCCAGGCCGAGCAAGAAGCAGAAATGGCCAAAGCCCAGGCCAACCAACAGGCAGAATTGGCCAAAGTTCAGGCCAAATTGGAGTTGGCCAAACGGCAAAGAGACTCTGCAACAAAGATGGCACGGGCTGCAGTATGGTGGAAGATGGTCGACAAGAAAGCAAGCACAGGAAGACATAGGCCGGTCAGAATTTTTTAAAAATAACTTAATGATTAATAATAATAGTAATTAAAAATATTTCTGAATATTTTGAATTGGCAGCCTTTGACTTAATGCCCTCATTCTATTCCTTGCCTTGTATTTCAACCGTCCTTCCGCCCGAAGGGTTTCCAAATTCAAGAACAGCTGTTACTTCTGCAAGTTATTGTAAGACTGGCTAAAATTCTGAAAAGAATAAAGGGAACAGAAATAAGAAATTAACAACACTATTCTATTGTGTTTATTCAAAAGTAAGATTCCCTGAATCTAATGGCAATCACTTCAAGGTCTGAACAGAAAATTCCTCAGGTTGGATAATTTCCCAGAACTGTTTCATCTTGTTCTTCTTCGGATTATTTTACAGAGTAATCTGTACTAATTTTTAATGGGGTTTTTTTGTCCCAAGTCAGGAAAAAGGGGAACATTTTCTCAGAAAATGGATAGTTGAAAGTAAAGATAATCTCCATAGAGTCCACATCAAAAAAGGATAATTTGCCTAAATTGAATTCTAAGGTAACAAGAATCCGTCGTACTGTCTTCCACAGTGGAAGAATGGTCTTAGGTGTGGTGGTGACCTCATATTCTCCATTCATCAGCTGCAATACCCAAAACCCTTCAGTAGCCCCTATATTTAGATATCCTTTTCTTTCTATGGATTCACGTACAGCACCAATAGCCCATTGTTTGGCCTTGCCCACTTCCACCACCCACTGTGATGTCCCAGAATTGATGCCTTCTGTTCCCAGGACGCAAGGTAAAAAATTAAAGCGTTCAAGATTGTCAGGAAAGTCCTGGGCTCGGTCACCCATGTATACGCTTTTCCGATCTTCTGAAAGGATGAGGGTGGGAAAAGCTGTCTTGGGATCCAGCATCACCTCCACTAAAAAGAAGAGATGGAGAAAAGTTTGAAGTGATAGCGACTCAATTGATGACTTACAGAATTAGGAAAAGAAGTATTAATTCAGGTTAAAGACAAAAGAATTATGAGAATGTTTGAAGTGCTTCCCCAGCCCCATCATTTAGAAAAAAGTTGGAATCAAATGCTTCCCGTTTTGACATCTTGAGATATGATTCTGCAGCAAGGCACCTGCAGACTGCTAATTAGTCTTTTTTCTTCTTGATCCAAGTCTTGTGTTAGAAAACACTTAATGCATCTGTGGACACTAACCTTTATTTTGAGGTTCAGAAAATGTTTCATTGTCTGATTCTGGAAACTGAAGGAAATCTGTTGGAAATAAAAGTCAGTTCTTATTTTTTTAAAAAGAATCATGAATGAGCTAATTGCTACCCCCTTTTTTTCTTTGGTCATGATCACATGGATGAGAAAAATATTCTTCACAAGAGCAAGACCATTAAATTGATTCAATTAAGATCAGGTTGTTTTCTAGCTAGAACTGAACCATATTTAGCTAAAACATGGAGTGACATTATTTTTTCCCCAACGGGTTGCCCTTTAGATATATTGAATCACAGTTCCCACCATTCCCAGTCAACACAATAGAAAGACAGCAAGTTGGGCTGCATTGTTGAGCAACTTTCCATACAGCAGAACTATACTAATTCTATCACACTACATAGGAAACAGGGACCAGCAAAGTTCATCAGCCTGACCATTTTACAAAGGAAGCTCCTACTTGGATAGTTTCTGATGTTTGATAAAGCCCAGGAAGCTGTTTTCGGTAGAAATGGGGTCATTAAGAGCATGGACAAGAATAAGCAAGAGTCTAAAGCATATCCAATTTACTAGGATGTAAAAATCAGGTTTAAAAAAAACAATCATGGTAATTTGCTTGGAAAAAAAACAGGGGAACATTATTTTTCTAAAATGCTTTCCCTCAATTATTTGCATTTCTCCCCAAATATGCTCATTTTCTCCAGTCTTCTGTGGTTTCTTATTTTTCCAGGATTTTTTTTTTCTCTCCCAGGCCTTCACTGAAAATATGGAGCTCTTATATTTCTATGTACAAAAGATGACCCCTAATTTTAGACCTTTCCCCCTATTTGTTTACCTACTTTCCTATACTTTGCAACCTCCTGTGTAAGGACTCTAAAAGAGATTGTCATTAGAAAGCCAGGGACCTTGTTAGCTTTAGACTAAGGGACAAATCTGACTATAGCAAATCACTCAAGGAGAAATATTATTAGAGAGCCAAGGTATAAAGAGGAACAGAAGCCAACACAGGAATTTGAATCACCCTTGAGTTACCAGTTCACAGCTGGGCTTTGTCTACATACATTCTGGCATCTCCTTTTGGATTCTTGCAGCCAGATCCTTTTTATTTATTCCATTCAGAATCCTGACAGTCATCTTCAAGGCCTTGGCATCGTCATACGCCTCAATCATGTATCGGGCTATTTCAACATGGGCTGCTTTTTCAGTCTTGTAACGACGGATGGGCTTGTAGCCCTTCTCCACTGGGTAGTCCTCGAGGTGCAGCTTAAATTTCTCAAATTCCTCATCATTCAGCTCTTCCAAATATTCAACTAGCTTGCAGCGGGGAGTGTGTGACATTTTGCCCCCTCAGTCAGATGTTCCTGGAAGAAAGAAAAGGTAAAGGCTGCAATAGAAAGACTTTATACAAATCAGATTAAAGGATGAAAGTTCCTGTGGTCAGAGTTGTTTATTCATTTGTTAAGGTGACTTTAAGTGTTTAGAAATGCACAAGTGTCTTTTTCAAATGATAAAGAATATACAGCTCCCATGGATGCTGCTAAAGGAAACAGACAAAACACCTGCCTTGCCCAAGGTGCCCACCTGCCTTTGTAGAAGATGGTCATTAAGATGTTGCTTTCCAGGAAGAACAGTTAGCAAGAAGAAAACCATCATCTGACCAAAGAAAAAGCAACAGCAGAAAACATCTTTCTCTTTCTTAGCCAGAAAGTCCATTTTTCTTGCTAATTCAATGCTTCTGAATATATATTCTTTTTTGTTGCCTTCATAATTTATTTTTATGGGGAAGGATTATAACTGATTTTATAAATGTCTAAGACCTCTTTTGAGGGCCAGCTTGATGTAGTACGGGTTGAGGATAGAAATTGGAAGCTGTGAATTCTAGTCCCACCATGAGCACAAAGCCACCTGGGTAACCTTGGCCAGTCACTTTATCTCAGCTCTAGAAAGGAAGCAATGGCAAAGCATTTCTGAAAAATTTTGTCCTAAAATCTTATGTGAACTTTTTCATGCACTGTCTCAAAGCTGGACATGATTGAATGGAAGGGATGGAAACTTTTAAGCCGAAGATTAATACAATATCTGTTATTCACACATCTGTTAACACAATGGAAAATGAAACATGAGCTTTTATTTCTTTTCTCTTTTTCTGTACTCCATAGGAAAAATAGCTATTCCTGTGACAGGATACTTGTTTTTTAGAATGCAAAACAGATTAACATAACTTCTTTTTGGACCATTTTTCATATTTAGGTCTAAATTGAAGAAGCCATAAAGTTATTGGAACAAAGTCAATGAAAACATCTAGACTAGTAGGAGAAAACATCATAGAATCCTTCAGAATAGTTCAACAGAAAGATTTTATCAATATAGCTGTACTGTGGAAACGGAGGCCTTAGAACTGAGAAACCTTTCCTCTATCAGCCTTCCTCCATCTCTAAGAGGTAGCTGAGGAAAAGGAAAAAGGCCACCCAATGCTGCTTCTTAATCTCAGCCATTCCTCCGATGCCCCAATTCCCTCCTTTTCCCACTTGCTGCACACTAACTGTGGGTATAACATCACCCCAAATTTCTTTAGAACAGGGGTTCCCAAATTAGAATTAGAATTATTTTATTGGCCAAGTGTGATTGGACACACAAGGAATTTGTCTTGGTGTAAATGCTCTCAGTATACATAAAAGAAAAGATACATGTCAAGAGTCAAAAATTATCAGGTACAACACTTAATGATAGTCATAGGGTACAATAAGCAATCAAATCATACCAGGAAACAGTCAATATAAATCGTAAAGATACAGGCATACAAGTATACAGTCACAAGTGGGAGGGGATGGGTGATAAGGAGTGATGAGAAGCTGGCTGAGGAATTCTGGGAGTTGAAGTCCACAAGTCTTAAAGTTACCAAGTTTGGAGACCTCTGCTTTAGTACCTGAAAAGCTGAGAGTAAGACTTTCGCCCCTTCCCCTGCCTGTGCCTTCTTTGCCTAGGATGGAGGGGAAGAGTGGGTGGAGTGGATTGGAAGGGGAGGTTGGCATTTCCTGTTGTGATCCAGTGAACAAGGGGGCAGCGCTTTCTGCAAGCCAAAGCATCGGCGATTGGACGGAGGCAGCAGAGCATTGCTCTTGCCCAACGGTTGCTGCAGTTAAGATACCTGTAAGGCCAGGGGAACCGACGCGGGTGCAGGAAGGGAGAAAAAGGCAACTCTCTCCCCTCCCTGCCCATTCCCTCGCTTACCGCTATTTTCCGCCTGCTGCTTGCCTGGAGCAAAGGAAGTGGGATCCGAGAAGGAACTCGTCATTCCGGCGCTGGTGCTTCGGACTGCTCAGAGTGGAGAGGGAAAGTGAAAGTAATGCGCTACATGTGCGTATGGGTATCTGTCTGTCCATCCGACCTCTGCAACTAAAAAGGCTGACTTAGGCCTAGTGTTCTTCAATATCTTCATCAATATTTAGGCCAAGGGATAGAAGGGGAACTCATCCAATTTGCAAATGACACCAAGCTGGCAGGAAGAGTCAATTCTCCAGAAGATAGGCTCGAGCTTGAAAAATTATTGGAAGTCAGCCTTTCCAACTCGATTTAAAATAAATCTTTAAATCGAACGTAATTTCGTTCACATAACCTTGCCATTTTCTTGGGAAAGAAATGTCCTAGCTTGTGACATCATCCACTAGTACTAGGTGTAATTGAGGTACTGGGGCCCGTTAAGAAAGAAACAGACCAGGTGTATTTTTTTTAAAAAAAAGGTTTCCTTTAAAAGTTCTGGAAATGTAGTCCTCCGGATAAATTAATTAATCTTTGAATCCTCTTGCTTTGCTGAAAGTATCTGTCCATCACATTGCTCAACCCAGGCACCCAAATCTTGTGCTCTGCTACCCTTTTGTGGTCTGTTTTTCAATCTGTATCATTCCCCCCCCCCCCCCATCATTCTGGCATTTTTTAAAAAGTCTATGTTCCTCCCACCCACCCCTCCTCACCCCATACTCTTCCTTTGAGAAATATTCTCAAGAATTGCCATTTTTAAAAGCAATTTTAATTCGAACATGCTGTATTTGTGTTGTTCCAGTAACACATGGAATCAGGTTACTTCGTCGTAATCCAGTTAGGATAATAGAAAATTGAAGTCATGTAAACAGCAGTGTCTTGATGCAGTCAGGATTACACACTTGGCTCATGATGTATGATCCAGGTGTCCAATTTGCATTTACCTTGTATTCTGACATCATGAAACACATTTTGCCACTTATCCTTAGTACATAATGATAACTAGTAGCTACATTTGAAGAAATCTTAATTTTGTTTGCCTTCGTACGTTATGTGAACTGTACCTATTTGGTAGTTCTGCATTTAATAAATTATAGAAAAATCCTGTAACTCATGTGCATATTGGAAAATTACTACGGATAATTTACATTTTAGTTTGCAACCATCACACTTCCAATTAATCTTTATATCATCAGAGCAATCACAAACACACACATACATAATACACAACTAAATTCAGCTAACAGAAATATAGCTTGATGTTTATTAAATGAAAACAAACACCAACAACTGGCAAAAGGAGACAAATAGGCAAAAACATGCAAAAATATGAATGACAGTCAAAATTTTACATTTATCTAGTTTATATATCATCAAAAGGGAGAGAGCTTTACAGAGCCGCTGGAAATAATGTCTTCAACTTACTTCATTTAATTCTCGTGACATGATGAAAAAAGTGATTCATGACTGATTTTTGCAGGGCTGTCACAGCATCCCCATAGTCACATGATTAAAATTTAGGTACTTGAAAACTGGCATATTTTTATGACTTTTGCAGCATTCCAGAATCATATGACTGCTATTTGTGACCTTCCAAAAGAACTTCTGACAAGCAAAATCAAGGGGGAAATTGGATTCACTTAACAATAAGTCTAAAAAGTAATAAAATCAGCTGTAACTCACTTAACGACTACACTGCTTAAAATGATTGTACTGTGGCTATAAATTGAGGATTACCTTAATATGCTATATATACTATGAAAAATCTGCATGGACTTTCCCAAAGACAGTGGTCTTTGACCCAGCTTTAAGTACTGTACTTAGCAGCAGAACAGAGATGGAAAGGCTCCTGGTAATTTACCTTCTATTTTACATCATAAAAAAACAATTTGATTGACAGGAATAATGTATCCAACAACACAGACAAAATGTCTTTTCACAATATAACATCAAAGTCTACAACAGGACTGTATGAATCCATATCAGTTTTTAATTTGAACTTTCCTTAGTGTGATCAATTAACCCAAAGTTATTTTTGTCAGAAAAAGTCATAGGAATTTGTTCTCTGCCACTGTTTGACCTTAGAGATATGTTAGATATCAGAATGTTTTAATGGGTAGAGTAAATAGGCTCAGTTCAGCTCTACAAAAGCTTTGTAAGTTCAAACCAATGCAACACTATAAAAATGCAAAATTCTTGCTATCCCTTTAAGTTACCTATATCTTTGCTCGTGCCATGAAGATCCAGCAAACTTTGCAACAGGGAATTATTGTGATTTTGTAGTATATTAATCTTGGTTTAAAGAAATCACAGCCCTGCTGAGTGAAATAAGTAAGCATTTCTTTTATATTATTGCATATATTATATATTTATATATTAATTAAGAGGTAGATTGCTGTATGATTTTTCTTTTTTTGCTTTATTAGTTTACTTTATTGTTATTGCACCTTGTACAACAAAATTAAATGCCAACTTCAGTGTACATTATAAAAATAAAAAACAAATATACATCCTTCACATTCTATACAATTGAATTGAAAATCTGATATTATATTAATATTGCACTATACAGTAGAATCCAATACAGTTACTGCTCTGGGGTTGAAGCTATTTTCCATCCTATTTGTCCTTGTTTTTATTATTCTGTACCATCTGCCAGATGGTAATAGTTCAAAAAAAGGCTTCCCAGGATGAGATGGATATTTGAGAATGTTTTGAACTTTGTCAAGGCAGTGGGAGCTATAAAGCTCTTCCAAAGAGGGGAGAGGGCAACCAATGATCTTCTGGGCAATGACATTAACCCTCTGGAGTGCTGTCCTATATGCCACTGTGCAATTGGCAGATCATACTGTGCTGTCCAGACAGTATATAGGTAATTGGGAATTGAGATAGTTAAGCTAGAATTGGGAGCTGTCCCTTAAGGGAATGCCTCATGGTAAATGTAGTTAATGCATCATGGGAAATGTAGTTCATGTCATGTGGTCACATCTGTAATCCTGATTGGTCACTGAATTGATCCTTGGTTGGGTTGGGGGAGTTTCCTTTACTTTTGCTTGGACCCCAGCACCGTGCTGGTGTCTCACCCTTTGCTCCAATGTTATGGGATGAAAGGTCACTATAATATTACATTATGAAGTCAGCTGTGCAAAGAGTTGGACATTAGATGAATGTCGACGTAACTGTGAGTTATATTTGAGGATGCCTTGTGATCCAATAAATAAACTTTGTATGGAAGCCTTGTAGAGTTTAATCTGACTGTCAGCAATTAAAAGACAGAACAATCTCTGCTGGACCCTTTTGACCAGTGCTGCAACGTGAACTATCAAGTATCTTATGATTGGGAAAACATATGCATCATTTTAAAAAGCTATGTAAAAGAAATACAGGATGAAATTCGTTGGCAGGAGTTGTGTGAGAATGGGAGCTCACCCCATTACATGGCGCTCAGGTCTCAAATCTGGGTTGTCAACTCAGCTGACAAACCCAGCATCTTATCCATTGAGCCACTGTGCCACCTTCTGGCATATGTAGACTTGCTCAAATGTATTAGTTTATCAGACTCTAAGAACACTGTTTCTCAACCTTGTCAATTTAAGCTGTGTGCACTTCAACTCCCAGCATGGTGACTAAGGAATCCTAGAAATCGAAATCCACATAATGGAAAGTTGCTAAGATTGCAAAATATTGCATTAGAGCAGTGTGGACTTGGTTATTTTCATTGTGGCTATAAGCCAAGATCATGCTTCCTAAATAACTATATCAGACATAAAAGCAATTCTTTTATATTAAGAATAGTTGTAATTCTATCATTATTCTGTATCTGTTATTCTTAGCAGCAATGTTCTACTGAACTCACAAATTGTTTTAGCTCCCAAGCACGCTTACTGTATCAACCATATTTCAATTTTTCCCATTTTTTTCTGGTTTTTATCATATTTGTTACAGATTTATTTTGTCGTTATTGTGTATCTTGGTACTTACATTTTGTACTCTTTCTAAAACGATGCATAAATGAAACAAACTTCTGAGCAGACTCAGCATATGAACTGAGCCAGTAGTCGAGCTGCTTAGGGCAGATACATGAAACCATATATAAAGCTGGCCTTTGAGAAATAATTCACCTCTGAAAATAATGTCTTTATCCTACGTGAGCAACTGCAAAACCAATTGTCTTCTTTCCTGGGCCTGACTACTCCTCTAGATTAAGATCTGGTAAGTATTTAACTTTGCTTTTTTCATGAATCTTTTTATGCAGAGAACTGACTTATGGATTATCAGACCTTGTCCTTGCTTCAGTGTTCTGGTATTTGCCAAGCACAGAATCTCCTCTGCTTGATCAGGTCACTTTCTATAGTAGTGATAAGCACAATTTAGTTTATGGTTTTCAACATGTAGCTGTATTGCAAGTGTCCCTTGTCATTTGTAATAATTTGTAGTGAATTCAATATCTAGGAGGCTACAAACTTTTTTTTTTACACAGGTCTAAAAAAATTAGGAAGCTTCAAAATTAGGGGAGAGATCATTTCAAAAATTCTGTTTAGGTAACCTAAATTGGAAATAAACACTACCCCTCATTTGAGGATCTTTATGCAAAATAAAACTTCCACACACAAAAATTGGTGCATATTAGCTGAAATGAAGATACTCCAATGTTCTGTTTGTTTTATTGTATTAAATATTAATACATTGAAATCTACAAATTATAAATCCCCATAATTTTCCCCATGCATTGTCCAACAAGATTATAAGCATACAACTGAGTAGAATTTTACATGTTCAATTTTCCCTTATCTTTATAAGAGAAATGACTTAGCTGTTGGTTTAAAAAAAATAAAAGCTAATCAAAGAGAGGCATTTATTTATGAGGCCACATTCGGAAACATCTCCTATAGGTTTGACAGAATATTGATGGCTCTCTTGAGACGGCAGAACCTTGTCTGATCTGAGTACAGGTAGTCCTTGACTTACAACATTTGGTGACTCTTCAAAGTTAAGCAGCACTTTAAAAAGTGACCTATGATTGTTTTTCATACTTACAACTGCTGCAGCATCCCCTTGGTCACATGCCCAAAATTCCAATGGTTGGCAACTGTTTCATATTTATGATGGTTGCTATGCCCTAACGTCATGTGATCTCTTCTGACAAGCAAGGTCAATGGGTAATCCAGATTCACTTACCAACCATGTTACTAATTTAACAAATGCAATGATTCACTTAACTGCGGCAAGAAAAAATGTAAAATGGGACAGACTCATTTAACAAATGTTTCCCTTAGCAAGTCAATTGTGGTTGTAACTTGAGGACTACCTGTATGTTAAGCCACAGAAATGATTTTATTTATTACTACTGTAATCAAATTTCTGAATAAAATATATTAAAAATGATTTTACTTAAGAGCTGAAGATCAGTCCCTTGATCCAGCAAGAGATTTTTGCACGCAAGTAGTTTTCTAATTACAAAACAGAATGAGAATCCAAACATCTTGTATAGTGAGTAAAATATTCTGAAAAGTATCATGTGAGGAGCACATGTAGAAAAGTTCTTACTCAAAACATACAGGGTTGACATCATTTGTGAACCAAAAGTTTCTTTTCATTATTTCAGTATTAAAGTATTTTCCAGAAATTTAGATTAGGCTTTCCTCAGGTCCAGCAATTAGCTTTGTTTCAAGCTATGTCTAAATTTGTGGCCTACCAGCTGACATACTAAAACAGCTAAATGTCTTGTACAAAATTATCCCTCAGAGGACCAAGAATAAAGAGCTAATTTTTCTCTTTATGCAATTCAGATTTAAATCATTACCATATTTGTCTGGCAATATGATACATGCAAATATATTGATTTTGTTGATTTTTGGTGGGGAGGATTTTTTTTTTTGGTAATAATACTTCGTAAGATTTTCATATCATACAGCTTCATAACTTAACGAAAAGCATCAAAAAGATTTTTCTTTTATTGGGCAACCATGACAAGCTCTAAATCCAATATGTAAAGCAGCTTTTTAAAAAGAAATACTATGGCCCTCTAGGGCAGCACCATAATGAAATCCTCAAAATAATCTGTCCTCAAGCAATCAGGTATCTTTCAACTGAGCTGGGACATCCACTTATACAAAAGAAATATTCCTTTACAGATATAAACATGAATGGTGAAGGGACAACATGGTTGCATGAAGCGGCTTCCAAGTTTGTAGATCCCCAGGTTTTGCTACAACATACCTTGGAGATGGGAAATATGACTGCCCAAGTTTGTAACACTACCACACAAAGCAAGATAAGTTTGGGCCGATTCAAGTCATTCCATGTCATTCAGCAGCTGCAATTCAAAGCCCTGCAGGTGATCCTTAAACTGTTGGTGCGTATCGGCACTGTGTGGCCGCCGTTCACGCTGCAACTCACAGATGCGCAGAAGGAGTCTCTGTTCTCGACACCGGGAAGCCTGGAGCTGCTGCTGTGCTTTTCCTAGTGCATCAAGTGCTGCCTCAGCCCGTCTCTTCCAGAGTAAGGCACTACCCACCCGGTAGCTGTGCTCATTCTGGATGTAGGCACCAGCCGGGGGTGGGAGTCGCAGCATGTAGAGGGAAAGAGAAACGGGTTGAGATGGATCCCCTACAGGTTCTGGGAGAGCTGGAGATTGAGAAGCCTCTTCTTGGCCAGTGGCAGCTGATAATTGTTCCAGGGGTATGTCTGACAGAGTGGCCAAATTCTCTGGTTCTGACCCTGGCAGATTGGGCTGGTTTCGAAGCTCAACAGTAGTGGGAGCAGCCCCAGGGCTTGGAAGCTCCTGCACGGGGTGGCAAGAGACATCCATACACAATGGAGTTGTCTCCTCTGCAGAGCAGCTGTGAAAAAGGAATAGAATTGAGGTCAGGTGAGGAATAACTGCTACATAAGCTGTGACATAGAGTAACTAGCAGAGAAAAACATGATTGAAGATGCAGGATGCCCGTATACCATACTTTTTGGTCTATAAGATGCACAGCACCATAAGACACATTACCTTTAGAGGACGAAAACAACAACAAAATCTACTTCTGCCTCCCAGCATCCATCCGGTATTCATCTGGCTAGAATACGTTGCAGTAAACAGTCTGGTCAGCTTCAACACTTTATTGCATCCCCAGCATGTGGCTCGTCAGGGCTCTGCCCCATTGCACCCACCACCAGTTAACCAAGCCATTGGCGGGGAACGCTAGAGCCTTCTCTGCTGAGCAGCTGATTTGCAATTGGCCTCCCAGAATACTGCACTTCATTTGTTCTAGGCGGCGGGGATCACCACTGTCATCTATCGCCACCTGTTCATCACCGGTCGCTGTGGCCCATTTGCCGCAGCTGATTTTCCATCTGCCCATTTGCTGCCACCCATTTGCCACTGATTGCCATGGCCCATTTGGCGCCCGCACATTCACCATGGCCTGTTCACTGCCGATCACCACAGCCTGTTCGCCGCATGTTTGCCATCGCCCATTGGCGCTAAACGGGTGGAGGCAAATGGGTCACAGCAATTAGGTGGCGGCAAATGGGCTGCGGCGATTGGTAGCAAATGGGCTGCGGCAAAAGGCAAGCGGTAGTTGGGCGGTGGCAATTGGGCTGTGGCAAATGGGCAGGTGGTGAAGGGCCACGGCAAACCAGCTGCAGCAAACAGGCCGTGGTGAATGGGCCATGGTAATCGGCGGAGAACAGGCTGCGGCAAATGGGCGGGTGGCCATCGGATGATGGCCATGGTAATTGGGTGGCAGAAAATTGGCAGATAGCAATCGGTGGCAAACAGGCAGCGGCAAACAGGCGGGCAGTGAACAGGAGGCAATAGGCAGCGGCAGAGGTGATCCCCACTGCCTATAACAACTGGTTGGCAGTATTCCGGGAGGCTGATCTAACCACCAATCAGCTGCTCGGCAGCAAAGGCTCCTGCATTCTCCGGCAATGGTGCACCAACCCCCCTCCTTCCCACCATAATATTCACTCTATAAGACGTACAGACATTTCCACTGATTTTTTGGGGGGAGGGAAAATGCGTCTTATAGAAAAATATGATAGAACATATTCTTCCTATAGGCTATAAGGAGCCAATATGGAGTGAAGCTTGGGCATGGAAAACAAGGAATGTTCTAGGTAGCTATGAGTGTCTTTTGTAATATGCTACCATGAGAAGATGTGGATTCATATAGCAAAAAGAAAAAGGTGATTTAATTAAGCCACTAAATTATATTCCAGGATGGATGTTTTTCACATTTTTAATATTCTTAACTTAATTCATATTTTTCCCTCTGGTTCCAATCTAATTCCACAATTCCATTCTGTTATACACAAAATTCCTTTTAAATCTACTAATATATTAATGGCTGAACAGATTATGCTTTTTACTCTTTATCAAGAAGTAAGCATCACTGAATGTACTGTGCTCTACTTCTAAATAAATATGCACAGGGTTACAGAGAACATGAGGTCAGAAGAGTGGGACTCACCTCTGTTTCTGTTGATACTTTGCAAGTTTGGAACTGTTTAGTTTAGACTTCCGGCGTGGCTTTGCATGAGGCTCAAATATCGTAGGAATAGCCCCTTCCTTGAGACGATGATAGCCGCTACAAAGGAAACAGCCCTCACATATCAAAGTTGTTACTGGCTCAGAAACCCCAGAATCTGGACTGTGGATTGCTGGAGAAGGCAGATCTTCTGAGGGCTTTGGAATTAGCTAGTTACATTCTATTTTGAGTATTATTTCTCCAGCTTTTTTATGTACAGAAGTATTTAATAAAGTAATTAATTTTGGCCACATATATTTAGCCCTTTCCTTTCCTAATTCTGTTTTGTCATTATGACCCAGAAATCTTGTACTGAAACAATGTCAAGTTATGATCAAGTGAAACGTATGATCTGTTTTGGCAAATCTAGTGAGGATAACTAGCCAAGATCCTTTTTCACTCACACTTATTTTTTTAAATGGATTTACCAGGGTTTTTTTTTGGTGGGGAGGGCAAGAGAAGAGTTGGTGTTATATACAAGTCTGTAGCTAATCACCCTAAGAATCTGACACTTTAGGAAAGAAAAATCCCCTTGATTTCTGATTGGAAATCACATTCTAAATTTTCCAAATGTAACTCAGATTGGTACGCTAATCTTTTCATCTCTGGAAAAATATATTAAACTGAAATCTGGTCATCTTTAATAAACCAACTGGTTTCTGAGCTTTCAACACTGATGATTTTTTAAAACACCTTTCAGGTCACTTTGACTTCCCTTCCTTAGCCTTACTCTCTGCTATCTTAGCAGCTAGAAACATATGTCTCACCTTTTCTGGGTCTTGAAGCTTAGCAGGATTAATTCTGGTTAGTATTAATGTGACACTAGCTGCCATACCTAAAGATAAAGCAGGCATAGAAGCAAAGACAAAAAGCCATGGATTTTGTTTAAAAAATTCCTTTGGAAGATTGATAAGAAAGAGCCAAGTCCTTAAAGAAATAAAGAAAAACATGTAACCTAAAAAAAAAAAAAAGACATTGGGCATGAGAACATGGGAAGCTTCTCCTCAAATACCTTCAATAGTTACCAGACATAAAAATCAACAAGGTGAGAATTGCTGCCAGTATTGTGAATCAATAAAGCAAGGACTTTTAGGCCCTGAAGCCACTATATCCTTCAATCATCTTTGGAAGCAGACTTGGCAACTTCTGCCCCTCTAGCTAGTGCCTGGCAAATCATAGTTAAGAATGTGATTGTGTGCAACCAAGAAAGAAGTGATTTCTAGTCTAACAAAAGCCAGCTCAGTGATTTGGGTCAGTCACTTTTTCAGCCCAATGCATCTCAAAGGGCTATTGTGAGGAAAATAGGAGGAAGGTATAGGTATGTTTTCTACTTTGAACTATTTATAAAAATAATACAGATGGGATAAAAATAAGATTTGCTATCACTTTAAATTCATTTGGGGTGTAGCTGTTGACCAGGGCTTATGTGAGCATAAGACAAACCTGAGAATACATGTAGCACTTAGGATAGGGAATTATGGAACAACAGCAAGATTGCAGATTAAGTGGAAGAAATCAAAACAAACCCTAGAAAGGACAATAGTAAACCACTTTCAAACTGCTGCCAAGAAAATTACACTGATGTGCCTACAAAAATCCCCAGAGGCTGAACTTGACTTGAATAAGACTGTTAACTTTTCAGCTTTAAAATGCATCTCAAGATAATCCTTTGGGTGTATACACACCTTTAGAATGGTCATATCATGCTCTGAGTGTTTTCACAAATTTGTCAGAAAGTTGATGAGATTAATACTCAGTGAATCTCCCACTCTGTCTTTTCTCCAAGCAGAAAGGTAGGGAAATATTTCTAGAGAAAGCATTGGGCTACGCCCTGTAGACGTTTACTTTTTTTTTTTTTTTAATAAAAAAAGGTTTGTGAGTTGTTTCCCATATTCATAGTATTTTAAAAAATGAATGAAAGTCAGATGGAACAGGTATCCTGGAAGGCCCATTCCTCTCCTTAGGAAGGATATTGGCTATATTGATGTACATTACTGTCCTACTACAAACTGTCTACTTTAATTCTGCATGTTCTTTCATATTTTTCAAGTATTTTAATTACCTACCTGGTGCCCACTAGTTCAAAGCAATTTTTCTCAAAGTGCTTGGAGCAAAAGTAAACATATTTAGAGGCAGGGTTCCAGAGACCCTGCCCACTCATGTTCTTCCGCTGACAATTCTGCAACCATGTGGTTCGCCGTGGATTGTCCTTTGGCAATCTGTGAGAAGAGATATTAACTCATTGGAGATCAGAGGTCAAATGCAATATTATGCATATCTATTTCTCAAGCTCAAGTAAAATAGCTTTGATGGCAGCGTGGCTATCTCTGAAGGCCATCTATTGGGAGACTGGTGCTTTTCTTGTATAGTTGGGGGGCCTGGGGTCTGATCCAGCAGGGCACCATGTATATTCTTACATTCTTTAAAATCACTGATCCTACAAAGCTTGGTTTTATGATGGTGAGATATCACATGATGCTGCAATTTTAACAGACTAATCCTACCAACTTTCATCTTCATATGGGAATAGGAGTCTGCAAGGGCAAAAAATAAAATCATTTCTCACCGATGAAAAGAAATGCCTTGGTTGCGTGTTTCACGAGTATCACGAGTGCAACAGCCAGTCGCAGAGCAGTGACGGGGCATCTGCAAGAGAAAAAAACAAAACCATAGTATGTAACTATTTTGAGGATCAAGTCATACATTTCTTTTAAGAAGAGATAAGACAGGTACCCAGAAGACTCCAGAACTTGGTTAAAGTCCCAATATTCTCTACCAGCAATTGTTGAAAGCAGAACTATGTGTAGTTTACAGAATGGTTTAGAGCATGGGTGTCAAACTTGTCACATCATGTTGCCGTCATGTGACGTTTCGTGACATTTTCCCTCTTTGCGAAAGGTGGGGGGGTCAGGGCATGGCCTGCACGTGATGTATCTGGCCTGTGAGCTGCTAGTTTGACACCTGGGTTAGAACTACATTTTAATCAATGGAAGGATATTGAAATCACAGTATTAATTAGCTGCCGGAAGTATTGTTCATCCATTACTTTAGCTTGCAAAATATGCCAGCAAATTATGCAAACTTTGACATTTATCTCCTCAACATGTCTATGAAATTAAGACCCCGAAACAACTGAGTATTTTGACATATACTGTACTTTTATACATTTTGGGATATTTTCAATAAAAATAAGGAGAATTATTTTTTCTGGGACTTGGTAATGCACTGTATGCAATGCCAGATTAATATATGGAAATCATTCCTGGGGTGACAATGTGCATTAGCATTAATTTTTAAAAATGAACTTCTACGCAGTTCAGATTTAAGGAAGCCTTTAAGAAGAAGACTTCTCCTTGCTAACAACCCAGTCATGTTGGCTAGATACTTCAAGGTTATTTAGAGACCTTCATGCTTCTGTTGCCTGCCATTTTAAGTACCACTGATGCTGGATTTGCATTTTATTAAGCTCTACTTTGAATAGCCTATGGTTTCTATAAAAAGCAACAACATAAATGCAACTTGCAAGAACACAAGAACAAGTTCATACAGCAGGTACGTACATAACATAAGCAAGCGCACCACATACTGCTTTATGTCAGAGTCTCAGCCTAGTGCTGGATCTCTAATGTGAGGAAGAGACCTTGGGGTGGGGAGACTTACTTTGTGGATAAACTTCGACCTTATTTTTGTATAGTTATGTGGTGAGAATATGAACTCAGCTGATTTTTGTATCGTTATGTGGTGAGAATATGAACTCAGCTGACCTTAAAAAGCTTAATAAGTTCGGGACTAGCTTGCATCAACAAAGATGGTTAGGGGACTGGAGGTTAAAACAGATGAAGAACAGTTGCAGGAACTGGGTATGTCTAGTCTAATGAAAAGAAGGACTAGGGGAGACACGTAGCAATGTTCCAATATCTCAGGGGCTGCCACAAAGAAGAGGAAGTCAAACTATCCAAAGCACCTGAGGGCAGGACAAGAAGCAAAGGGTGGAAACTAATCAAGGAAAGAAGCAACTTAGAACTAAGGAGAAATTCCCTGACAGAACTATCAACCAGTGGAACAACTCGCTCCAAAAGTTATGAATGCTCCAACACTGGAAGTTTTTAAAAAGATATTGGGCAACCATTAGTCTGAAATGGTGTAGGGTTTCCTGCCTGGAAAGGGGGTTGGACTAGAAGACCTCCAAGGTCCCTTTCAGCTCTGTTATTCTATTCTATTTGGATGGAGGGCCACCAGGAAACGCGGGGCTGTAAGGAACAAAGCGGTAATGATGACGGCAGTGGCCACCCCCATCATTACCACTGCCAAGAAAACGTGCCTCATGATCAAATAGGGGTCAGGCTCGCTCTTAAGAGACGCTATTATAAAAGAAAGAAGGACGGGAAGGTCTTCCCATCAGTCTCGAATCCAACCGCAAAAGTATAGGGGGGAGAATGGAGCATAAATGGGGCGTGGCTACAGCAGCCTGCTCTTTTCTCTCTCTCTCTCTCTCCCCCACTCCCCAGCCCTCCTGGTGGGGGTAAGGAGAGCATCCAGCGCGACAAGGCCGGAGTGAAATGCCACCGTGCTCCAGGGGTTGGGAAGCACGCACAGGAATAGCTGCGGGAGGGCATCACGGGACTCCGCCGGCATCCATTCCCCCAACTTTCTCCGCGGGTCACCTCACCTCCCATTGCTCGAGGCACCACGGCGGCGGCTTGAAAGCTGAAGCGGAAAAGAGAATCGCCGATCTTCTCGTGATAATTAAACTTAAGCCCGAGTTTGGCATAGAGGTAGAAAGTCTAGAGGTCCCCAGGCCCTGTTCCTGAGGCGGTTTTTTCCTACCTGAACGGCCGTACAGAAAGATCTTTCGTAGGTTGCCCCATCTGGGCTGTGAAGAATCCTTTTAGATGGCCTCCATCCGATACCGAAAACTCTTAGCAGCCTTTCAGTAGCTGTCCGGCTTTTTGTTAATTCTCACATGGAGTATCTGGTTTTGTTTTGTTTTTTGGTTTTTTTTTTAGCCATCGGGAACATAAATGCCTTCATTTCTTTAACGTAATAAGGAAGCTATTTATTTTATAAAAGGCAGCAAGGTAGGAAAAAAAGGCAGCGCTTTTTTAACAGGATGCTTAGGCAGCAAATGAACTTTTTCCTGTTTACCGCAGCTTCCTTTTCTTATTTGTTTTGTGTTGTTGTTTTTCCGGAAGGGATTAATGTGTATCTTCGTTTGAGAAGTGCTGCTCTCTATTTTTTCCTATCTCTATAGTCAGGCACCAGGTCTTCAGTAACCGCCCTCCCTTCCTAGCCAATCCCCGCTTAATCTGTTGCCTTCCACCAGTCGGATTGACAAAAGCTAGGATCAGTTGAAAGTCTCCGGAGTGTGAAAAGGTAGATTCAATTTTTATTTAAAGCAGGGGTCCCCAAACTTGGCAACTTTAGTCCACAAGTCTTAAAATTGCCAAGTTTGGAGACCTCTGATTTAAAGTGTTAGTGTGAATAATGCAAGGAGGAAAATAAAAATATAAATCAAATAATCAATGTTATATTCCCATTATGGAAGCATTTTTTTTAGAATTTACAGGTAGTATTGGAAAGATAAATGTTCAATCAATGGTTTGAAGATCTGATTATACTTGCCACTTATAAGCAGATTGCTTATAGATATAGATTTTGTCTTTTTTCTATTATTTTAAAAGCAATAAAATTTTATTAAACCCTCCAAATTAGCTTTTTGTACTTAATAGTGCATTTTTTTAACCAAGATATTAACTTTGGTTACACAGAGAACCATCTGTTTCTTACTAATTAAAAAAAATCTAACCTCAAAATGTGTGATTTTATTGAGGTTAGATTTTTTTAATTAGTAAGAATTAGTGTGATAGGTAGGTAAATAGATGAACAGTATGTATTATAGTCATTATTTTAAGCTATTTTGATAAGGATTGTATCTTGAAAGGTTACAATATGCATTAAATTATCTGAGGCAGCTTTGAAAGAAATATTGAAGGGAAAAAGTACACATTTATTCTCCAATCTCTCCAAAGCACTTTGTGTTGGAGATGGCACTGACTCTCCAGTCATAACTGGATAACCTATGACTGCAGATACCTTTTATTGCTTGTTAGACATATTTATTAAACTGCTGGATGTAGCAAATGGACAATCTAGTTTCCAGCCTACATTCAATTTAAGCCAATAGTATTGTTAAAAGAAATCCTTCTGAGTTCAGTTCCAAGTGGGGAAAAAGAGACTGGAAACATGGAGGCTGCTTGGAAGTTTAATGGTGGACAGGACAACATGGCCTGGAGCTCCAGAGTGAAAGGGAAGAGATCAATAAAAAGGGTGAGAAGAGAAGGCCCAGAAGGGCTGAGTTGCTGAGAGCGCCTGGGTTTTATAACCTTTGGTGGGCCCCACCTTAGTGTTTCCTGTTCCTGTGTAAGAAATGTATCCCATTGGTTGTCAGACTCCCAGGGGTCAGGGGTCTTAGCTAACTTTGTAGGTTTGTCTGTGTCCCAGGTTTGTTTGAGTGCTGGCTGATGTAATCTTCCCAGATGCCATGTGGTAAGATGGGTTGAGGGCTAATCCTATCTGTTGTTATGTAGAATAGACTGGCTCAGGCCTTAATGGCCCATTGACAAAGTTTCTGCCTCTCTGAGTTTCTACTTCTCTTTTTAGGGGAAATATTCTGCCTTCTTAATATTTCCTAGACTATTTCAATTTTCTAGGAGAGGGGTGGGTACTGTAACTTCCTACAGTATCTAAGTCAAAGCTGACAGAGACATGGCTGAAGACAAGCAGGAAGATTACCTCCCCTCCATTTCTTTGTATAACAAAGTGTCAAATTTATTTTTCCTTTTTGCTTTTTTTTGCCTCCATTAAAAAACCCTATAGAAATCAAAATCTGACCTGCTAATAGCAATGGGGAAACGTTGTGGAAAGCCAGGTTGCAAGATTAATCATCACTGTCAAAGAAGAGATAGCATTAGAAGCAACTCAATCAAGTCAGGAAGGATAAACAAAAGAAACCTGGAAACTATCTTTATTCCATTGAGATGTTAGAATTCAAATAGAAAAGTTAACAGCCTTTGATTTGCCTGATTCCCAATTGCCTCAAAATAAACATTCGATCCTAATACTTAGATTAGCATTTTACTGGCTCCATCAAAGAACAGGAATCCCCTCAAGATAAAGGAAGATGCCAGATCCCCTCATAACATTCTACACCAGGGAGATTCTTCCTTTCTGGACTTCATATCTTCAGGGCAATATCAAAGAGTTGTCTAAACTTACACCTGACAGCCTAGGGCAGGAGCACCTCAATCTGCATATCTAAACACCAAAATCTTCTTATCATATATACCTCTACTGGTGGACCCCTAACAATGTAGACTACCTTTTTCAGATTCTGACCTCTCTGCTTTTGAAAAATTAAAAGGAGCTTCTTCTTCTAGCAGCCTGCCTTTGCATATTCATTTCCAGCTTTGATCTTCCAGCAGAAGAAAAAACTCTATATTTGGTTTTTCTCTTTATTCTAAAATATAAATATAGAGGCTAGGGAAAGGAGAGAAGTAGTGCTCTTCTGGAGAGATAGTTTGGTGCAGTGGTTAAAAAATGCTGGAATAGAACAAGGAGACTCTTACTCTTTCCTTAGGTTCTAAAAACAGGTAACTTGAATCAATATCTCTTAACTATAGGGAGAAGTTGCTGGCAAACTACTTTTGGATATTGCTAAGAAAACTGACTGTCTCTTTTTCCTCCTGCAGTATCTTGAGACAAGTTTCAAACCAGCATTTTGGGATGCAATAACATAAAATTCTAGTGTGTTCTAGCTTCTAAACAGTTCTATTGATAACTGGATGACTTTATTGATTTTGGAAGAATTAGAGCAGCATGAGGCAATTTCTTGGAGTACATTAACTTGGTTCTCTACTGTTATTACATTTTGCTGTGACAATTTTGGTTTGCTTTCTTGGGAATTAATTCTTTTAAGAAGTTTGTACAATCTTCAGAAAAGAGCTGGAACTATTTGTAGCTGAGTCTAGCGGCTCAAATCTTATTGGAGCAGTCCTTCAATTTGAGAAGGGTTTTAAAATATATATTTAATCTGATTTAGGTTCTGCCTGGATTCCCCTGAAATCCAGAGGTTTGTTTTTGGCCTTTTGAGGCAATGTAATAGACTGTTTAGATTTTAGTGTGTAGCTAAGCCTGGGGCAGGGGTTTCTCCTTATCTTAGGCTCCAGCAAGCTGGGGGATTTCATCTGTAGGCTTTAGTTCTGCTCTAATGGCCCAAATACTTAACTTGTAAAACTTCACTTTATATCAGAGGTAGTTTTAATTAGTTTTGGATGTCATTGAAAAATTTGCTCAAGGCATTATGTCAGCTGCATTTTTAAAGTAGACTGTAGACTTCATTAGATTTGGTTGAGAAAGACCTGATTGCAATGCTCTGTCCTCACTCGGCTCATGGGTCCTGGATTGGCCACAACTAACTGAACTCCAACTATATGAATAGGACTAGGACATTTGGCAGTATAATAGTTGTACTGAAAATCAGAAGGAGACTTACATGCAGTGAGATGTTAATCAAATAATCCTTGCCTATAAGATGCAGCAGTTTGCTAAAGCAGCTGAGAGAGAGAGACAGAGCTAATACAAAACATAAAGCTAGGAAAGTTCAAGGAATCCAATCCAAAAGTCAAAAGTGAACTGAAGTTAGTAGTTTATAGAATGGAAATGGCAAAATTTCCAACAAGAAGTGAGACCTGAAGTGATCTTGACCTTGTTTGATTAATGTAATTGATGCCTTCTCAATGAATTGCACAAATCTGTACTGCTCAGCTATTTGTAACTGCCATCTTGTTTAGAAGTGGGTGTTCAACCAACATCTGAATATATCTCTCAGTCACAAGAACTTACTCAGGTGGAAAAAACCCATTGGATCCCCAACTATAGAATGGTAATCCACCAGGTTCTCCTTTCCAGTTTTAGAGTCTGAGGTGAAAATTTGGATTAATGTGTTAGTCCTGGGAACAGGTACAGTTGCAACGATCAGTTTGCACATTCCTCCAACCTTGAGGAAAGAAATGATGCAGGTCTGCCTTTACAGTTGGACAGCAGAGTATTTTGGACTATTTAAAACAGGGCTGTCAAACTCACGGCCCACTGGCCAGATGCGTCACACACTGGCCTAGTCCTCGACTAATTTAACGAAAGGGGGAAAGGCATGATATGTCATGTGACGATGCCGTGATATTGCAAGTTTGACACTCCTGAATTAAAACTATCCAGAACCTCTCTGATTTTAATGGCCTTATGTTTGAGTGAACATCAAGACATGTTTCCTGATGCCATACTTTGCCTGCAAGTCATATGAACCATTGTAACTCTTCACAGAGGCACAACTGAGCCTGTGAGATACATCCTGTTAGAATAATGTTTCAGCTGGAGATAGTGTTTTTTAAAAAAAACAAACAAACACAGGGTTATATTCAAAAGAATGAAATATTAGGCTCTTTGGGGAGGAAATTTTTGTGTTTTCTCATCACCATTTCCCCTTCTCAGTCGCACAAAATCAAGATATGACTTTCTACTCTTTGGAATGCAAAATTTAAGTCTTCAAATACTTTTACTTAGCCTCTACTAAATCTGGGCTTACCATTAATTCCTTGGCCCAAACCCCAAGCATATAGTCAAGCAAGCTTGTATAGACAATAAAATGAATACACAGAAAAGTCCCTGGAAATAATAAATTCACCCAAATCTCCCAATCCAAGCTGAGTTAGTTGCAGTTAAAAAAATCAGGTTGAAAAAATAACGACAAATACATTGATCTATTTGCAGCATATGATTAACGTACATGTGCTAAGTTAATGGTATTAATGGTATTGATTAAGCAAAAAGCACACTTTTTTTCATTTAAATTTCCTAAATTAATACTGTGATATTTTCCCCAGCTACTATAGGATCTTGGTGCTCCGTGGGTAAAATAGGGATCCCTATCTTAAACTTGTAAGTACTACTTGTACCATACATGATATTCTTCCGATTAAAATCGGAATTCTGATTTTTCATCGCACTCCCCCTTCCCCCCCTTCTTCTCCTCCTTCCTCTCCCCTCGGAGGCCCCCTGAGTCAGGAGCAGGGAAGCAGCTGCCCAGCTCCGGAGCTGATCCACACCACCGGCTGGAAAGGAAGGGTGTTAGGGTGTGTGCGCAATTTCTTGGCGCGCGGCGCTGGGTCTCTTTTGGCCGGCCCCGAAAGAGCGCGCGGTGGAGATGTGGGAGCGAATGCAAGAAGGAAGCGAACCTCGTTGCAAAGTGGGTTTGAACGCTCGTTGCACTCCAGAGGCTTGGAATTAGTCCGGGTTTGGGGAGGGGAGAACGGAGAAAGGCGAGGCTGGGCTGCTCCAGGAGGAGAAGGCGGAAGGCGCCCTGGGGTCTGAGCCGCTGCAGCGCGAAACAGCCACCACCCTTAGCCCGACGCGGGGAGAACAAGCGAGGTTAGCGCCCGCCAGCCCGTCCTTCCCGCCTCCGGCTCTCGGTTTCCCCACCGGCGGGTCCTCCTTTCGTCGCGGAGGGCTGCGGGGAAAGGCGCTCGCCCGAGAGGATCTCTCCCTCTCTCTCCTGCAAGGTCAACGTCTGCACTGCGGAGGAGAGGGCAGGAGGTTCCTCCTGCTTGCTGAGAGGTGAGGAAGCCGTGGCTCGCCCGGCGAGATTTGGGAACGAGGGGCAGGAGGAGGCACGGACACACCTGCGGCTCACTTTCCCAGCTCTGCCCAGCCCTCGCGGCTCTGGCGCGGCCCTGGCAGGATGAGCGGAGGGTCCGGCGGGAGGCGCTCGCTGCCTGCCAGGGCCGCGTCAGAGTCGTAAGGGCTGGGCAGAGCTGGGAAAGTGAGCCGCGGGTGTGTGCGTGCCTCCTCCTGCCCCTCGTTCCCAAATCTCGCCGGGCAAGCCGTGGCTTCCTCACCTCTCAGCAAGCAGGAGGAACCTCCTGCCCTCTCCTCCGCAGCGCAGACGTTGACCTTGCAGGGAGAGAGAGGAGAGATCCTCTCGGCGAGCGCCTTTCCCCGCAGCCCTCTGCACGAAAGGAGGACCCGCCGGTAGGGGAAACCGACGTGCATCGAGCAACCCCACGGTCCTCCATGAATCGAGAAGGGGCTTTAAAGAAAAACCTCTGGAGGTCGCCCAGGTAGAGCAGCCTCACTTCCTGAGAGGCGGGGGAGGAGGGAGAGGTTTCCCGGGGATGCGGAGGTGTGGAAAGAGCCAGACGGCTGCAGCTCCCTCCAGAGAGCGAAAGCAATGTTCATTTAATAAAAAATTCCCCTGCGGGAAGTCGCGCGGAAGGAAAAAAAAAAAAAGAGCTTGGAGCCACGACTGGAACCGGAGCTCCCTTGATTAACAATTCTGAATTTTTTTCCCTTTCTTTTTTTATTCTCTTCCTGCCGTTGATAATTAGGATCCGGTGCCTCCAGGGTCCTGTCGGCGGTGTGGGGGGGGGGGATGATTATATTTGGGGAGGAGGGCGAGGTCAGAAGGAAAAGGCTCCGGGATCGGGCTTGTAAGGCAGAGGGAAGGTGGTTTCTCTTTAGGAAGTTGGATTTCACTGCTCTTTGTGTAGCTGTGTGGGATACCTGTAGCGAAGATTTGGCCAACAAGACTTAAGGTTGATATTACTTCCTCTTCTGTGACTTTAAAGGTCAAATAATAGTTGCAGCCCCCAACCCACCATCATAAAAGATAAGGCATATTGCACTGCCTGAGCTTCCCACTTTAACATGTGTGGCACCTAAGTTTGTGGCACCTTAAAAAACCAGCAAAATTTTATGGCACCTTTCATAGAAGAATGCTTCATTAAAATGATGGTTGCAACTACTCCACATTTCTGCAACATGGTCCCCTCCAGCTGTTTTGGATTTAAAAGCAAAGAGGGCCAATCTGGAACTGAAGAGGAAGACAACTGTAGCCAAAAGACAGGCCAGACTCAAAGTTATGCTATCAGCTCAACTAGCTAGAAAGAAGCATAGAGAAGCAATGCTGATCAAAGGAAAGGGAACAAAGAGAAAGTCCAATTAGAGGTGAGGCATTGTGGCTGTTTTTCTGTCTGTTAAGCAGGGTTTGTTTGTTGTTTTTGTTTGTTTGTTTTATTTTTTAAATGTGAAATCCTTTGCCGGAGAGCATTCTCATGGTGCTTTTTATTTTTATTTTTTGTCAAACAATAAAACTATCATGCAGACTCACCTTGAAAAATCACTTTTGATTACTTTACTCTGCTAAAGCTTCAAGGGGGCGTTGCCAATTTAATTCCCACCGGGGCGCTGCGCGGACCATGGCAGGTGCTTAGGCAACCCCTGCACCCCTGGCTACTTTTCAGATTTTTTTTTCAGAGGGGAATATCATGCCTGTTGTACATCAACAGAGGAGGAAATGATCAGATGGAAAGATTTGAGTGTTGTAATTATCATTATATGCTAGAGATGTTAACTACATCCCAAAGTCCACTATAATCCCTTGTGTTTAGTGTAGGTTTTAAACATCTAAGTTTGTTGTCCTTTTAATAGCAGAGGGATCTTGGGTTGAAATATATAATAAATACTATAACAAACATGTTCTCTTTCTTTGATGTACTTGATGAGCTACAGAGTTTATAATTATCTACCCTCTAATTATTTTACTGAAAGTGCAGTATTTGTCTTCTGTAAAGCCTCTGAGGAAAAACAAATAGTAACCTCAAAAATGGAAATGCAGTTATAAAAAAAACAATGCAAATAAACTGTTTATTGTTCCAAACATGATTAAGAAAGAGTAAGAACTAAGAATCTTACCAGTCTGACATCTTATATAAATTACAGGATTAATGGATAAAAAGGGGTTCTTTTCAATCTAAAAAGATTGAGAAAGGCTGCACTAGAGTGTACACTATTCATGCCTCATATAGATAGTTAGCTTTAGTTGAGAGCTGAGATGATTTTCACACATGGGTGATTCAGCTAGGAGTATATATTCTTAGCATATAACCCCAAAATTCTTTTATTCTTCCCAATAAATTCTGACTACACCATGGTGAAGCCGTGTTGGAAGGTAATGTCTATGCCTTTTAACTTTTCCCAACTATTTTGGTTTAATATTTTAGGGAGGAATTTTTTTTCTTTTACATAGGATTCTAATCAGAATTTCTTTCAAAATACATCTACATTATTGATCTTCAGTTTTGATTTGAAATGACATAGAAGAGTTGTTCTCTTGTTACTTTCCTTACAAAATACACCTGGACATCTCTTGGAACTTTTCTTATTATAGAGTAATGAGACTTGATTCTCTATATATTGTCAAACTCTATTTGAAAATCTACTTGCGGACTAAGGAAATCTGCCAGGGCTTGGATAATCTCTTCCTGAATGTTTTCATATGTGTCCTCTCCTCTTGGATAATTCTAAGTTTTAAACAATATAAATCTCTTTTGTTGAAAAGTAAAGTCTATGCCTTTTAACTTTTTCCAATTGTTTTTGTTTTAATATTTCAGTCAGGAAAGAATAATCTTTTGTTTTATGTACGATTCTAATCAAAATTTCTTTCAAAATAATTATATCTACATTGTCGATCTTCAGACCTTCAGAAACCAGAAGTCTATTTTTGGCTGTAGATAATAATCTAAAAGTGGTTAGGAATGTGGTTTGTTTATAAAGGCTTCATCTTGGTCTTGAACATATCATATTTTCTCATCTCCTAAGCACTCTACTCACCTGCTAACTACTAAAATGTTTGCTCCACAATTTGTATATGAGAAGCGAACTTCCGGTGATATCTTTCTCATTGACGGATCAGAGACCGCGATCGTCCACAGCTTCGATCCGTGCTCTCCCGTTGGAGGGCCCCAATCACCTGCATTTGGGGCCAGAACCACCCTATAGGGGTGGTGAAGAAGGGGGAGACTGCCAGCTGGGTTGAGAAAGCCACATTTCCCCTCCCTTGATAGGCATTTTACTCCCCTCTGAAGAGGGATGTAATGGTGGTCAAATATGGCCATCCTGAAGAGAAAGAACTAACCTGGACAAGATTGTACAGGAGTGGTGAAGAAGAGGACAGCACGAAAACCAAGCTAATCAGGCGCAACATTTAAACACAAGGTACCCCAGAATTAAAATTTTAAGGAATTTTTAAGAGATAATTAAACTGGCAGCCAGAGAAAGTGAATAAATTTTTTTTTGACAGCTGAAAGTGGCTTTGACCTTTGAAAGGAGGAAGCCAGAAAAAGATATCTGTTTAAATTGGATAAATTGGATCTTGGCACTAAACAGGCATAATTAAAGCTGAACTTAAATATGCCAAAGACAAAATAAAAAATAGTAATTGATATTTGGATTATTGGAACTTTGAATCTTAAAAACCCTGAATAGAGAGAAAAAGCAAGGGGAAAAAAGAGCAGAATTTGGTTATAATAGAGAGTGCCATCTAGTGGTAAAATAAATTATGACATTTTATAACCTGGCTCCACTAAAAGTTGGTTTTGATACTAAGTAAGTGAAACTTTGTTATAATAAATAGAGACCCTGGAAAATGAAAATGGAATATTGAACATTAAAACAAAGAAAGAAGCAGGAAGAAATTAACTTGGGATTATTTGGTGATTTTGGCATAAACTTAAATTTATGGACATTGGACTATTTGATGAATCTGGGAAAAACTGAAGAGGGATTAATAAAAGCTGATTGTTGGAAATAAATTTTATAGACATTATAATTGGGACATAAAGAGTAAAGATACATACATACATACATACATACATACATACATACATACATACAAATATTTTCTTACGTTTTCACGGGTATTTATATGTATGGTATTTAGCTTTGTTCGGGTATTTTCCCACGTCTTATATAAACATATATATTATATACATATACATATACATACATACATACATACATACATATATATTGTCTTAAGTTTTCGCGGGTACTTACATGTATGGTATTCAGCTTTGTTCAGGTATTTTCCCACGTCATTATAGTTGTGCTTTTAAAGTTGTAGCAACGTTTTGGAAGAATCTCATCTGCCATCATCAGGCTTCTGTATTGTGTTCGTCTGTTCGACCATTCACCACCTCATCAGGAGCATGCTCAGGCATTGTAGGGAGGTCAGACAGGCACATGGTGGCCACACACACTATTGAGTCTCATTTTGACTTGTTTTAAGGACATTACATCAAAGTTGGATCAGCCTGTAGTGGTTTTTTCCACTTTAATTTTGAGTGTAACTCCAAATCCAGACCTCCATGGGTTGCTAAATTTAATTTCTGTTGATAAGTTTTGTGTGATTTTGTCAGCACATTCAACTATGTAATGAACAAAATAATAAGAATATTTCATTCATTCAGATCTAGGATGTCTTATTTTTGTGTGTGTGTGTATATATATATATATATATATATATATATATATATATATATATATATATATATATATATATATATATATATATACATACATACATATATACATATACATATACATATACATATACATATACATATACATATACATATACATATACATATACATATACATATACATATATATATATATATATATATATATATATATATATATATAAAGTTTTCGTGGGTACTTACATGTATTGTATTCAGCTTTGCTCAAGTATTTTCAAACGTCATTGTAGTTGTGCTTTTCAAGTTGTAGCAACGTTTCAGCAGAATCTCATCTGCCATCATCAGGCTTCTGTATTGTGTTCATCTGTTGATGAACAGCAGTGCCGCTGCTTGCACTGGCACAAAGCCGAAAGCACCAGCCTGAGGATGGTGAGTGAGACCTCACTGAAACATCGCCAAGATGCTCTTAATCTTTTTTTTTTTTTTTATAAAAGTTTTATTGATTTTAACAACAAATAAAAACACATAAAACATAAAACATAACATAAAAACATCATCATTCTTCATAAATTTACAGACAGTGTATCGGTTGGTTTATCACTCCTTTTTGTGCATCTATTTCATAGTCATCATAATAATTATGTTACATAATAACTCATATTATCAATCAACAATTATATATCCTAATATCCTTATTAAACAATCATTTGACTATAATTTAACTAATTCATGCTTAAGCGAGATAACTATAATTTAGTTAATTTATAACAAATCGTAAAATCATACCAAATCTATCTTAATATAATATTCTAAAAATATTATCAAAACCAAAATATATATATATTCTATTATTATATTGTTTTATCTAACCATTGATAAAAAGATCCCAAACTTCATAGAATTGTTTATCTTCTTGTTCTCTAATTTCAAATGTCAATCTACTCATTTCAGCACATTCCAATATTTTCTTAATAATTTCTTCCTCTAATGGTATTTTCTCATTCTTCCAATTTCTAGCAAATACAATCCTAGCCGCTGTTAACACATTTACAATCAAATACTTTAAGTTTTTATTAAATGTATCAGGTAAGATTCCCAATAGAAAAATCTCTGGTTTCAAATCTATATGTTTTTTGTCATTTCTTCCAACCATATGCGAATTCTAGTCCAGTATTTCCTGGCCTCCTCACAAGTCCACCACATATGGTAATATGAACCAGGGATCTGATGACATTTCCAACACTTTTCGGATTTATTCTTGAACATTCTTGCTATTCTTGTCGGGAAAATGCCACCTGTAAAACATCTTATACAAATTTTCTTTATATGCTACTGCCATTGTCATTTTATAATTTTGAGACCACAATTTTTGCCATTTTTCTAAATCAATCCCATATCCAAAGTTCTTCCCCCAAACAATCATTGTTTCTTTGACTTGTTCTTCCTCTAATTTAATTTCCAACAAATAACTATATAGTTTTTAATCACTTTTCATCAGCACCTGTCAAAATCCCATCTAAATCAGTCAATTTATCATAAAATCCTTCTGTTTTAGAATCTTTAAGATACCTTGAGTGTATTTGCGCATATGAAAACCAATTCATCTTTATATCTTGTTCTTCTAGCTTTTGCATCGTTTTAAGTTCACCCTTTTCATCCAGTATTTCCCCATATCTAACTGTTTGTTCCTTCTTATAAATTATGGGATAGGAAAAAGCTTCAATAGTTGATAACCAAACTGGAATTTTCAAATAACATTGTTTCTTAATTTTCTCCCAATTCAACCATAACGATTCCCGTATATAGTGCCTTCTGAAATAACCCTGCGATTTAGTTCCCTTATACCATAAAAAAGCATGCCAACCCAATAATAAATCATGTCCTTCCAATGCCAGTAATCTAGACTTTCTTAACGTTATCCATTCTTTAACCCACATTAAATTTGCAGCTTGATAATACAACTCCCAATTAGGAAGGCCAAATCCTCCTCTAATTCTAGCATCCTGTAAAAGTTTTAGTTTTATTCTTGCTTTCTTACCTTGCCATATATACTTCAACACCATTTTATTTAATTCATCAAAATAGTCTTTACCAAGCCTAATTGGTATTGTTTGAAACAAATATAAAATTCTGGGTAAAATATTCATTTTAATTGTTGAGATTCTACCTATCAAAGATAATTGTAGATTTTCCCATTTTTTCAAGTCAGATGCTATCTGCTGTTTAAGTTTAATATAATTATTCTCTTTCAGCGTAGTACATCTTGACGTCAAAATTATCCCCAAGTATTTAACTTTATTCGTAACTTGAATTTTCAATAAGTCTGCCAACTCTTCTCTTTGCCTTAATAACATATTTTTGTCAGAATCTTTGTTTTGTCTTTATTTATTTTCAAGCCAGCCATCTCACCATACGTCTCTATCTTTTCCAGTAGTTTTAAAGCTGTCTCTAGAGGATCTTCCAGAATAAAGACCAAATCGTCCGCAAAGGCTTGCAATTTAAATTCCTCCTTTTTAACTTTCATTCCTTTTATATTTGTATCCTCTCTAATATTTCTATTTAATACTTCCAAAGTCAATACAAATAACAAAGGGGATAGTGGACATCCTTGTCTTGTGCCTTTTTAATATTGATAGAGTCTGTAAATTCTCCATCTATCATCACTTTTGCTGTTTGCTTATAATATATAGCTTCTATTGCTTGAATAAATTTTCTAGCAAAACCCATCTGTTCCAATAATAATAACATAAATCTCCAATTCACGTTATCAAATGCCTTTTGAGCATCTAAAAATATCAAAGCCATTTGCTTTTCAGGGTGTGCCTCATAATATTCCAAAGTGTCCAAAATTACTCTCATGTTGTCTTTAATTTGTCTGTTTGGTAGAAATCCATTCTGATCAGAATGAATAAAATTATTTAAGTATTTTTAAGCCTTTCTGCCAAAATTGAAGCAAAGATTTTATAATCTGCATTCAATAAAGAAATAGGTCTATAATTCTTAATTTGTGATGGGTCAGTCCCTTCTTTTTGGAATAAGCGTAATATAAGCTTCTGACCATGTTTTAGGTATTTTCTTATTTATCATAACTTCATTCATAATTTCTAACATTGGGATGCTCAGTGATTCTTGTAATGTTTTATAAAATTCTGCCGGAAACCATCTGGTCCTGGTGCTTTCCCGTTATTCTGTCTATTAAGTGCTTCAGTTAATTCCATCATTGTTATAGGATTTTCCAACATTTTCCCAGTTTCATCAGATATCTTGGGTAGATTGGCATTTTGTAAATACTGTTTAATTTTCCCCTCATCAAAATCCTCCTGCTTATATAATTGCGCATAAAAATCTCGAATAATTCTCTTTTTTCTCCTTATTACCATGACAGACTAGACCCTGTTCATCCATTAACTGTGGTATTCTCCTTGATTCTTTCTCTTTTCTCAGTTTGTATGCTAACCATCTACCTGGCCTGTTTGCATCCTCAAAATAGTTCTGTTTAGCACTTCTAATTTTTTGCGCCAGTTCTTCTTTCTCTGTTTGATCCATTTTATGTTTAATTATATCCATTTTAAATTTAATATCTTTTTTCTGTGGCATTCTCTGTAATTCTTTTTCCAATTTTTTATAATCATCTTCTAAAGTTTTAATCATTTGCCTCTTTCTAATATTTTTTTCTTTATGTATTCCATTATCAATCCTCTTGCATATGCCTTCATTGTGTCCCAAACATTCTGTATTGAAGTATCTTCTTTTCTGTTTTCATTAAAAAGAAGGCCAGTTCTTTTCCATCCACTGTATAAAATCTTTTTCCTTTAAAATAGTATTATTTAATGTCCATCTAGATCTTCTTTTTTGTCCTTTCCATTTAATTGTCATTGGGTTGTGATCTGCCCATGTACTTGTTTCAATATTTATTTCTTGAATATTAGATAATAATTCTGTTGACGTCCAGATCATATCTATTCTGGACCATGATGAATGTCTATTCGAGTAGAAAGTATATTGTTGAGTTTTTAGTATTTCTTTCTCTCCATATATCTTTTAGATTTAATTCCTCTATCATTTCAAAAAAGGATTTAGGGAGGATCTTCCTATTTTGTCGTGTTATTTTTGCTGTGTAGTCCAATTCATTGTCTACAATTCCATTAAAATCTCCCATTATAAATATATTAGCGTAGTCCAGTTCAATTATTTTCATATGTAACTTTTTATAGAATCTTTTTGTTTATCATTCGGAGCATAGATTGCAACCAAAAGTATCTTTGTATTGTTATCCACTATTTCAACCATTAATACTCTTCCATCTTCATCAGTATAAATCAATTTTGCTGAAATGGTTTCTTTAATATACAATACCACTCCTCTTTTCTTACACTGGGCCAAAGAAGTAAAAATTTTCCCTATTTTTGGTCGCACCAATAATTGTTGATGTTGTTTTTAATGTGTACTTCTTGTAAACAAATTATATCAAATTTTAATTTCTCTATTTTATGAAAAATTTTCCTTCTTTTAGTAGCTGAATTCAGTCCATTTATATTCAAAGAAATCAATTTTTTTCCTCCATAGTTATGATTTATATTTAGGTCTAACGGCTCTCGTTGATCTTACTTCACGTTGTTCTTTAGTCTCCACTTGTCCACCTACTGCACCTTCTTCTTTTCCCATCTCTATTTGGTCCTCTTGAAATTCAGTTAAGGTAGTCTCTTCTTCTATCTCTGTTTCTCTTCTTTTAAAAATTCCTTATAAAAGCGATTCTGCTTCATCAATTGAGCCAATTCTGTATCTCTGTTCTTTCCATGTAACCATTAATCCTTCTGGAATCAACCATCTGTAATTCACCTCCTTTTCCAATAATACTTTAGTCAGGAAACGATATTCTCTCCTCATCTCTCTAATTTTTCTGGGTACTTGTTTTAAAACCCCAATCTCTTTATCTCCATATTTCAATGTCTTCTCTCTTGCCGCTTGTAATATCTGCGTTCTGATAGATTTTTTAGTAAATCTAACATGAACTTCTCTTGGTAACTTATTCCTCGATGCATATCTTGTAAAAACTCGGTATATCTCATCTATTCCATCCATCATTTTTTCCTCTGTTATTTCCAAAGCTCCAGCCAAGATTTCTATCATTACTGCAGCAAGATCTTGTCCTTTTTCTTCCTCTATATTTTGAAATCTGAGGTAATATTCTGATCTGTCCATCTCCCACTTCACCGTCTCATTCTTGTTTTGTTCAAGCGTTGTCACTCTGTCATCAATATTTCCAATTTTCTCATCTCTTTGATTGTCTTTCTCTTCTAATTTTTGCAATTTCTCATCTCTTTGATTGTCTTTCTCTTCCATTTTTTGTAGTTTCTCATCATACTTCGCCATCATCTGTTGGATATTTTCAATTTTTTGTTCAATACTCCCCATCCTTTGTTCAATACTCATTTTAAGTTCTTGAATTCCTTGCATAACCGTCGTTAGATCCGTTTGTCCTTTATCTTGCTTCGCCATTGTTGAAAGTCGTCCTCCAATTGATGGGAGGCAGGAGCAGAAGTTGATGCGCCAGAAGGTAGAACTTTCTTACTCATTTGAATAACTCGGAATCTTCCCACTCTTTTAATCCAGTTGGCAGTGTAACAATTATAATCCAATTAGGGAAAGGAAAAACGTAAAAAGAAAAATCAGTAAAAAAAAACCAAAAAGCCCAAAATTTAAAAAGGAAAAAAAATTTCAAGGAAAAAAGAAAAATTGCCACCAGAAAAATTTCTTTCTTCAGGTTCTTCTAGACCTTAATCCTCAGTTGCAATAGTCAAAAGGAGAATAAAACCCAATAATATTAAAAAAATAACAATAATAATAAAAGGAAAAGAAAAGAAAAATTCTTCAGGTTCTTCACACCTTAATCCAATTACGAAATCTCAAGAAAAAAAAACATGGCCACAAAAAAAAGAGTATATACATACAAAGATAAAAAAAACAAAAGTCCCCCAAAAAGAAAAAAAAAAAAGGAAAAAGAAACAATATTCTGAGGCTTTCCTTTAGAGAAAAAAAAAATGAAAAATAATAATAATAGTAATAAGCAAAAGTGTACAAATATTACAAAAAACTATAGGGTTAAGGAGGAGGGATAAAGCTAACAACAAGTAAAGCAAAAATCACACTGCATTTTATTTAAACATCCAAGGCTCTTATTATGGCTTCTCCACAAGTTTCAAAGCCAAGCTTCAAACATTCAGTTGATTGTAGAAATCCCAAAGAGACACCTGTGAAAACATTCTCCAGAGTTCCTCTCTCTATCTTATCAACTCAGTGTCCTTGGGAGAGAGTTTCTCACAGTTCTCTCAACTTCAAGTAAAGTATTTTCAAGCCTCTAGTTGGCAGTGTTGCAGAGTTACAAAGTTTCTCAACTCCACTCCCCCTTCTTCCTCCCCCAAAAAAACCAATAGAAAAGAAAATATGTATATATATATGTGTATATTTAAAAAAAAAAAGAAAAAATTACTAAAGGAAGCCTCTATTAAAAATATAAACAGTCAAAAAGGAAAGGTAATTATAGAAAAAAACAAAACAAAACCAGTCTGGTTACAATTACTAATCACAATAAAAGTTCGCTAGAAAAAAAAAAAATAAAAGCCAAACCTCATTTTGACATCTTCTAAAAAATAGCCACTAAGTCCATCTTATCAAATTCTGTCAAAAAATCTTACAGATTCCTTCTTCTTCTAGGGTGTCCTTATCCCAAATAAAAAAAACAAATCTCACCAGCCGATACACTTTCTCTTTCTTTCTTCTCTTCCTTCCGGAGCTGTCCCTGCTTCAGCAGCTTAATGGCTGCCTCTCCGCCCGATGGTAAAGGGGCTTCTTCTGGATCCACCAGGGACTTGCGCTGTCCCTGTGATCGACAGAACGCGCCCTTACTATCACCGTCTCTACGGGGCGGTTTAGGTCCGTTGGGACCGACCAGGGCGAAGATATCAGCTGTAACCCGGAGCCCGAAATTACAGCTGTGTAACGCGGCGACGTGGCTCCGCCTTCTCCCAAGATGCTCTTAATCTTACATGGGAAAAGACCCGAACACACCTAGACCTACATATATATATACATATACATATACATATACATATACATATACATATACATATATTTGTAGGTTTTCACGGGTACAAGTATTCAGGTCTTGGCGTGTTTGGTTCTTTTCCCGTGTAAGATTGAAAATATCTTGGCAATGTTTCGATGAGGTCCCACTCGCCATCTTCAGGCTGGTGCTTTTGACTTCATGCTTGTGTGACCAAAGTGTAATCGGAGCTGCCATCTCCCTATATATACTGGTGGGGAGGTTGTCTGTGTTGTCATTTCTTGATTGGTTGATGGAGTTGATGTTTGCAGATTGGCTGACACCACCATCATTCTCCCTCACCAGACTCAAACCCAAACCCATCCCATAGACGAAAGACAACCACCGCTGCAGACCACAGCTGCATCACCAGCTGCCACACACCCTGACCCCCAAACCAAGCAAATTATATATATATGTATATGGAAGTATATATATATAGTATTCAGCTTTGTTCGGGTATTTCCCCACGTCATTGTAGTTGTGCTTTTGAAGTTGTAGCGACGTTTCGGCAGAATCTCATCTGCCATCATCAGGCTTCTGTATTTTGTTCGTCTGTGAGTCAGGCTTTCACAGCCATTTCTGTTTTCAATTTGGTTCTAGCCTATTGCTGTGTTAGAATGGTTTTTTCTTCATCCTGATTGGTTGTGAGTCTTGGTCTGTGTTTATTGGTCTTGGAGTTTGCTGTGTTCTGCTTGATTGGTGTTTCTAATATCTTCTGTCTGTTTTGTAGCGTTTTTTTGTCTTGATTGGCTGGCAACATTGTGTATCCTGTATTGGAGGCTTTTAGTGCGGCTTGGCTTCGAGTAAATGGATGGCTATCATTTATTAGGAAGCTAGGTTTCATCTGGGTGCCTGGTTGGGGTGTGTTTGAGCTGGAGGTATAGGGAGGTCTGTTGTGCCCAGGTGTTTCCTTGGCTTGTGGTGTGGAGATTTTTTTTTTTTTTTTTGTGAGTTCAGGCTTCCAGATAATTGACAGTCTGGTGGAGTCATCTCTTCTATTCATGCTTTCAGGTCTTTTTTCAATCTCTGGCTTCTCTATAATTCTGTAGCTGGGGTTTTCTATAGTGGCTAGGGTTTTGGTGCCATTGAAGTTGATGCTATGACCTGTGGCTTTCATGTGTTGGACTAATGAGGAAGTGTGTTCCAGCTTTTTTACTGCATTTTTGTGTTCATCCAGGTGGGTACTTATTCTTCTATTGGTCTGTCTGATGTATGTGGCAGGGCATGATGGCAAAACAACGCGGGATACCACCGCCAATCCCCCTCATCAGACCCAGGCCCAAGCCCATCCTATAAATGAAGGACAACCACCATCCAGAAAACAGATCACGGCTGCTTCGCCAGCTGTCACACACCCCGACCCCAAAACCAAACAAGCTGACACACACCAAGAACACAGACCCAGACCCCAAACTCGAAGCCAGACTAAAACCCAGAATGCTACATCACAGCCACCTGCTCAGGACATCACATCAGAAAACTCAGGAAATTACACCACAAGAACTCAAGAAGTTACAACAGCAAATAACCCAGGATATCACAGCACAAGACCAAGGATACCACAGCAATAAATCTCACAAGGTCATCACACAACCCATTACCCAAGCCGTTACTACACAGGAGGCTAATGGAAAAGAGATCAAAACACAAACGACCCAGGAGATTACAACGCAGGACCCAGGATACCACAACAAAAGAACTCACAAGCCCATCACACAACCCATTACCCAAGCCGTTAAAACACAAGAGGCTAATGGAAAAAAGATCACTACAAAACAAACGACCCAGGAGATTACAGCACAAGATCCAGGATATCTCCACAACAGAACTCACAAGGCCATCACACAGCCCATTATACTAACATCAACTCCATCAACCAATCAAGAGGCAGCAGCGCAGCCAATCAGCCCAGCACACCAACCCCCACCACCAGTATATATAGAGAGACGGCAGCTCCGATCACACACTGCTAGCACTGGCACGAAGCCGAAAGCACCAGCCTGAGGATGGCGAGTGGGACCTCGCCAAAACGTCACCAAGATACTCTTAATCTTACACGGGAAAAGACCCGAACACACCTAGACCTACATACCTGTACCCCTGAAAATCTATGAAAACAAATCTATATATTGTATATATACAACTATAAAGATGTGGGAAAATACCTAAACAAAGCTAAATACCACACACACACACACACACACACACACACACACACACACACACGCACTGTCATGCCACTGGTGGGAGACTGAGTCTGAGGAAGAGGAGGAACAGCCACCCAGGGAGTGGAAGTGTGACTGAAGAGGTGGTGGAGGAGGCTGGGGAAGGGCAGGGGCCAGCTGAGCAGTCAGAGGACGACCCAGGCTCATCCCCTATCCATCCTAGGGCATGCAGAGATGAGTGGATCAGGGTAAAACGTGATCTACTCGGGAGGAGAGGGCCATGATCCTCTTCATGGGTTGCAGGTGTGAGATCTACATAAACGCGGGATACCACCTGCGTGCTAACAGACCACCTGCATGCTAACAGACACTGGAGACAAATTACTGTTTTATTTCTAAAGAAGGTTTATCTTGGTTGACGTTCTTCCAACGGACTTTCCCTGGTTATCTTCCTGAAGTTGGCAATTATCTATCCTGGTCTTTCATGGAACTTTATTCAATGTGGTTTGTTTTTGGTTTTTGCTTCGTTATCGGCTCTTTGAATTTGAACTGTGTTTCTTTCCTTTGAAATGTTATTTTGAAAATAGTTTATTCCTCCACTGTGAACAAGTAAACAGTGAAGCTAAGTTGAAGGCATTAAAGGACTTTTAGTTACATTTTGGGTTTTGTTATAATATTTCTGATATACTCTGGGTCATCACACACACACATAACAGAAGTGTTTAAAAATGGCAGAACTTTTTTGGGAACCAAAAATGGAATTGAGAAACATGAAAGAAATGCGACAAGAAAGAGGCACATCGTTTGGTTTTGCCTTACAATTTTTAGAAATGGCGATTTTAGAGCATGAAGAACAACAAGGAGTACCAGAAGAGGAGGAGCTGATTAAAGAAGAGGCCATCTTTAATGAACAATTGGACCAACGAATATTAAAGTGAAAGGGGAGAAGAATGGAAATTAAAAACTAGAGATTTGAGGGGGCAACCAAAAAGGGTAATAATATTTTGAAAACCAAACAAAGTAAAAGGAAACAGCAGAAAAGGGAATTACAGAAGGAAGCCTTAAAGAGGGAGGGGGATAAAAACTGTACCAAGAAAAGGAAGGAAAAAATGAAGGAAAAAAGAAGTAAAAAGAAATGGAACCAGAAAATAAAGAAATATGGAAATTGAACAAAAATAAAAAGACATTGTTTATTCAAAATATTCATGGTTAATTAAGAATTAAGAAAAGGGATTCTGAAAAGTGATGAGGTACAAAATGTATTAGCAGTAACAAATTATTTAGAAAGTAGGAAAATATAGATTATTAAAATGAAAGATTGGAACTGATACTTTTTCATCATTGGAATACTTGTTTTTTGTTAAACTATATGCAGAGATAAATGGAATAAATGTGAAAAAAGAGAAATTGGGATAAGTTTATTGACTATGTTTAATGAATGTATAGAATATAGTTGAAATATGAACAATAATAGGCAAGTGTTAGGGATATACACCCTAGCAGAACCTGCACGGCAGTCAGGCAGGCAGGCAAATATATGAGATAAACGTTGTTGTAGTTTACACTCATTAAAACAGATACACAGTGCTAGTTAAATAGTTTATTCCAGTAAGATTGTTAGCATAGTCAAACAGTCCATATATCATACACTTAGTTCAGTCCGTCCAGGGATTAATCAGTTGCAAAGTCCAGTGTCGAAAAAGAGGTCGTTAAACTTACAATATCAGTCCAGTAATTTATCTCTTCGCAGTATGAGATAAGAAGAAGTAAAACCTCTTTTCTTCTTTCAGCAACAGCAAATAACACGCAGTTAACAATCCATCATCGTCAGCAAGGAATCCAGTAAACCAGTAAACAGTAAGCTAGCAAGGTTCTCTTGCTCCCTCTTATGGCGATTTACAGCCGCACCCAAAATTACATGTTCTGCATTTAAAGTGACAAAACACTATCATAGTCTATATATATTATTTTACCCAAACTAAGTTAGGTAACCTATGTTATTCCTAACATTCTCCCCTTTTGGGTAATATAATAATATATATATATATATCTATTTATATCTTCAAACCATAGTTGTCACAACTTTCTTTGTTCTTTACTGCACCTTGGGCTTTTGTAAACTGATCGGCAATATTTTTTTCAGTCATGCAATATTCCAATCTTATTAAACCATTTTTTCCAGATTGTCTTACATTCAGATATCTAAGATCTGTATGCTTAGATCTCGTTTTACAGCAATATTTGTAGCCAACCGTATGGCTGCTTGATTGTCCTCATAAACTACAATGGAATCATTAACAGTTATTCCCATATCCAATAACAACTGTTTATACAGAATTAAATCAGTACATAATAAAGATAGACATGAAAATTCTGCTTCCATTGTGGACATATTTATGTGTTGTTGTCTAATTGACCTCCAACCAATCAGTGCTTTTCCTAATAGTATAGCAGTACCTGAAGTTGATTTCCTAGTGTTTATGTCTGTTGCAAAACTTGCATCAGCATATGCACTTAAAATCAGATCATCTTTTGGCTCCAAATACAATGCATAGTGCATTGTCTTTTTAAGATATCTTAATATACGCTTTGTCGCTTGCCAGTGTTGTTCAGTGGGTTCAGCGTTAAATCTTGCCAATTGATTAACGCCATAGGCAATATCTGGCCTTGACCAATTACTAATGTACGATAAACTACCAATTAGTGATTGATAAATAGTCTTATAGAATTTTGGACTTTGAACATCAGTGTGGCCAAATTCCTGACTCATTGGAGTTTTAGCCGGTTTACAAAGTTCCATCTTGTATGTTTTTAGTAATTGATAAATCTTATCCTCTTGAGATATCTTATAGCCACTTTTGGTTTTATTTATTGTCAATCCGAGATACTGTTTTATCTCTCCTAATTGCTTTAATTTTATCCTCTTACCTAATAATGATATTATTTCAGTAGCTTCATTATTAGTTTTTGTAATTAAAGCAATATCATCTGTAAACAACAATAATAATGACACTATTCCATTTCTCTCTCTTTTAAATACACATGGATCAGCTAAACCTGCTTTAAACCCTATATTGTTTAACTCCTAACAATATATTGGTTCCATTCATAACCAGATTGTTTTAATCCATAGAGACTCTTTTTAAGTTTCCAACAGTCATTATTTGTTTTATCATCTTTAATTCCTATAGGTTTCTTTAAATATATAGTGTGCTGCAATGGTGCATGTAGATAGGCAGTTTCTACATCTAAGTGATTTATGATATAATTATTCTTAGCTGCCCACACTAAAGCTGCTCTCAAGGTTGTTGCTTTTAGACTCGATGCAAATACTTCATCATAATCACATGCAGTTTGATTAAATCCTTGAGCTACCAACCTAGCCTTATGGGTAACAGTCCCATTTTCACCTGTTTTTAATTTAAATATCCATTTACAGCCAATGGACTTTTCTCCTGGAGGTAATTTAACATTTTCATAAACATCCATCTGTTTTAATGAATTTAATTCTTTCTCCATTGCTTTTTGCCAATTTTCCTGTTCCTTTGCTGGATACATTTTAAGTTCTTCAACAGTAGTTGGAACTTTATTAACTTGGCAAACTACACTTGCTTGGTACCTGTCAGGTGGTCTGGTTTCACGTGTTGATCGTCTAGGTATTACAGGGCTTACAGGTGGACTTTCATGTACTACCTGTTCCTGGTTATCTATTTCTTCCTGTTCACCTATTTCTTCCTCTTCTGGTCCTATTTGCTCTTCCTGTACTTCCTCTTTAATTGTACTCTTCTTATTACTGATATGTGGTTTTGGTATTTTGTAGGTTTCTATGATTACTTCCTTACTTGAATCTTGCTCCAGTTTTTCCCATCCTACATGTTCTAGGAATTGTGCACTAGCACTACAGTAAACTCTAGGTGTACCCTTTTCCCAGAATCTGTATGATTTGTGATTAAATTCATAACCTACAAAGAATAACTTTTTAGCCCTATGCTGCCCCTTGTGTCTCAGTTGTGTAGGAATATGCACCCATGCTGGTGCTCCAAATGTGTGCATGTAGCTTAGGTCAGGTTTTCTACCATGCCACCGTGTGAATGGTAATTCACCTGTTGTTGAGTTAACAACATTATTCAATATATGATTACCACACATTATTGCTTCTCCCCACAAAGTTTCAGGTAATCCTGAATCCGACAACATACTACGAGCCATTGCCTGTATTGTTTGGCCTCGTCTTTCTATAAAGGAATTATGTTGTGGCCTATATGGTGCAGACTTTTATGTTCAACACCTGCCATCTTCAGTTTATTTTGGAATTTATTGTTTATAAATTCCGTACCATTATCAGTTACAAGAGTTACTAGTTTGCTTTTAGTTTTCTTTATGCAAACTTCAACCAATTAAAAAAATTCTGATATGTTTCCGTTTTACTCTTCATTAAATAACAGAAACCATATCTGGAATAATGATCCATTATACTTAGTATGTAACGAGCACCTCCCACACTTGGTTTTTTAGGACCTATAATATCAGCAAATATGACCTCTAGAGTTCCTTAGTTTTAAATCCATTTATTCTATTTGCTGGTATTACCTTGCTTTTTCTTGACTGCATGCATTGCAGTGCAAATACTTACTGCAAGGCTTCAGTTTTATATCTTCAGACAGTTCAACCGTTTGCTTGAGTATTTTAAAATTTATATGCCCTAAACGTCTGTGTAACAAATGTATGCATTCATCATGAGGTTTAACGTTATTATAAACTGTGTTAGCTACCTCTAATGAATTATCATTTAACACATACAATTCACCTTTTAAAGTTGCAGTCACTTTTTACCTTCCTTTTCTATTATGCAGTTTTCTCCCTAAAGGTAACTACATAACCTAGTTTAACCAAAACTCTAACCCGAAAGCAAATTAAACTTAAGTTGTGGTACATATAACATTTTTACATTTTCTTTTATGCAAGAACAATGTGCTATACCTTCACCTTTTTGCTTTCATTTTCCAGCCATTAGCTAACGATATCTGCTGTGAACTCGTGGACATCTTAACAAATCTTTTCTTATCTTTCGTTATGCAGTGCGATGCTCCACTATCTACAACCCATAAATTATTATTTACAGTTTCGTTGCTATACATGGCTAACTCTATGCATTTTTTCATCCTTTTGATGCCTTTTAGCATTCTGGCTACAGCATTGTATGCTTTTGCTTTCTTGCAGAATCTAGCCAAATGTCCTTTTCCTCCACAATTAAAACATTTTCTAATTGTATAGGCTGTCGTAGATTCTTTATCTTCTTGTTTTGGTTGTTGTTCCTTCTGAGTTGATCCCTTTCAAGCCTTCTCCTGGCTTCTTCAATTAATCTGCCAGTAATGTCAGTTAATGTGAGGTTATCTTTTGGCAGTACTTCAAGTGAAGTTACATAGTCGTCATAATTTCATCTAACGAAGACAAAATTATATAAACCTGATGTAGTTCTGTGAAGATAAGTTCTTTTTCATGCAGTTCCTGAAAAATTCTCTTCATTGTGTTTATATGAGTCAGCATGTCTCCATTCTTTTGAAGATGTGTTCTGAACAGTTTCGTGTAAGATTTATATGTGCTCCTACACTGTCTCAAACATAAATCTTCTTTAAATTCTCCCAACACTTCGCAGCTGTTTTTCTCCACGAATATGGACAAGCTGCTGGTCACAGAGTGTCAGTCCTATTATACAGAGAGCTTGCTCATTCTTTAGTTTATATTCTTGTATTTTCTGGGCATCATCCTCATCTTCCGGATCCCATGCATCTACCTCTGGTGGGTTTTGAATTATACTCCACAAACCTTCTCTTTCAAGTAGAAGTAGGCTGCATTTCATAGACCATGAAACATAGTTTGTTCCATCCAGTTTGGATATTAGAGACAAACTTGGTAAATTGACTTGTGCCATCTTCTTTCTGGATATTAAACTATAATTAATAAACACAGCTGTCTGTTTACAGTATTGTGTAACTGTTAGGTATAACATTGATACCCAACAAGATTTTGGTGGATAAATATATAAACTAAGGTATCATAGTTTAAGTGTTTGTAACTTTAAGCACCACACTGCATGTAATTAGCCAATTAAGGGTGCGGTTAGAAACTGCATTAAGAGGAAGCAGGAGAAAGCTTGCTGCTTACTGCCTGCTGCTTACTGCTTTACTGTTTACTGTTTACCGCTTTGCTGTTTATTGCTGGATACAACTGTTTATTATTGTTTTACTGCGACTGTCTACTGTTTGATCGTCACACTGAATATCCAGCGTTATCCTCTGGAGAAAGGCATCGGAGGAGGAGAGAAGATATCTTTATTGGCTGATAAAGATATAGTAAGGACTATTACCCGGACTGGAGTTAGTGAGTCTTACTGAATGGATATATTGTGAATGACATTACGGACTGGATTTTCGACAATGCTTAAACTTCTAAATTGATTAAAAATATCATATTTAAACTACAAACAGTGTTTTGTGTTCAGTGTGTGTATACTCTAAAACCCTTCCTCTCTCATTTGGCTGCCTGGCTTGACTGTTGCTGCATACTTGCTAATTAGGGTTTATCCTCAAACACTAACAGTAACTACACAAACTCTCACTCTTATATAAGCCTGTTATATCCTGGTTAGTCTGACTGTGCAGCCTGGGCCCAGGTAATCCAGTGTTAGGGATATACACTCCTAGCAGAACCTGCACGGCAGTCAGGCAGGCAGGCAAATATATGAGATAAACGTTGTTGTAGTTTTTTACACCTCAGTGAAACAGATACACAGTGCTAGCGTTAAATCAGTTTATTCCAGTAAGATTGTTAGCATAGTCAAACAGTCCATATATCATACACTTAGTTCAGTCCGTCCAGGGATTTTTAATCAGTTGCAAAGTCCAGTGTCAAAGAAAGGTCGTTAAACTACAATATCAGTCCAGTAATTTATATCTCTTCGCAGTATGAGATAAGAAGAAGTAAAACCTTCTTTCTTCTTTCAGCAACAGTGCAAATAACTATGCAGAAGTTAATAATCCATCATCGCCAGCAAGGAATCCAGTAAACCAGTAAACAGTAAGCTAGCAAGGTTCTCCGTGAGAACTGCTGCGTAGCATCCAGAGAGTGGGAGGTGCTTCAGTCCTTCCTTCTTCACACGCTGAGTTATAATTGAAGAAACGCCCTCCTTCCCCTCCTCCATCGGCTCCTCCACATGCGCTTCCCAGTTTCACTCAGCCTTCGAGAAAGCAGAGCAGCTTATCTCTTTGTTCCTTGGGTCGCTTTTCAGAATTTTTCTAAGTTTTTCAGGTTTGCCTCTTATTCCTTTCCTCCTTGTCCTGCTGATAGTGTGCTCTTAAATTTAATTTGGTGAGGCGATTTGGCCCTAGGAAGGGGTTTATAGGCTCGAGCTTTCCTTCGCCCCCACCCTCCTCCCCCTTCTCTGCATGCGAGCCGAAAGGCTTTTTATCCAGCCAGCTATTCAGCTGCAACATTTCTCGATTTATCGCTCACATCGTTATTCCCCCCTAGAACGCATTAGAGGAAGCAACGCTTCCTCTCCCAGCCCTGGTTTTTGCTGTCTTTGATTGCCTTGTAGGCGAATAGGGCTGGTGCGCCTCTGATTGCTCTCGGCCGTGCCGCCGGGCGGCTATTTTGGAACCGCCTCGTGGCCGGGCGCCATTTTGTTTTATTTTCTAAAAATATTTTTTCCTGGCTATGTGTAATTCTTGGATTTAAGCTGTGTGGATTGAGGCCCTAAGCTGGACCGCCAGGCCGCTGGAGCCCGTTTTTTGGAGGACACTGTGGTTCCGGCCCTGCTGTCTTTCCTTTAGAGGTTTTCTGTTGGCCTTTTCTGTCTGTAAGCACTCAGCTTGTTCAGAGGCGCAGGCACGCATTTCCCATTGTGTTGGGAGGCTGCCTAAAGAGGCTCTATTCACATATTCTACTTATTTTACTTTTTTTACTTTCTCTTATTTTTTTTGGCCTCTGCGTACCATTCGGCTCATTTGGATTTGTATTTAAGGTTTTTATTATTATTTCTCTCCTTTGTGCCTATTTGGCCCTCTCTCCTTGGGCCCGCTTCTTAAAAAAAAAATATTATTAGTTATTTTGTAATATATCCTTAGCAAGCCTTTGTGTACTTATTTTTTGGATAGTTTTTCTCTTTGTGTTTTTAGTACTTAGGAAGTTAAAAAAAAAAAAAAAAAAATAAAAATTTTTTTTATTCAAAGGGGACGTAATCTGATTTTGGGAAA